>NC_137037.1:22414483-22499483 GCF_032717465.1 Coenobita brevimanus | reverse complement strand
GTTGTTAGGAGAATTTTTTTTATATCCAACCTGTCATATGCTTATCTAGCCTATGCTTGAAACTTTCAGTGAAAGGGGCAGCAACTACATCACTAGGTAGTTTATTCCATTCGTCCACTACCCCCCTGCCAAACCAATTTCTGCCTGTCTCTTTACTTAAACGGAATTTGAAACCATTAAATCTAGTTCTATCCTGTATGCTCAGATTATGTACTTTGCTGAAATCTCTCTTATTTATTCCCTTCTTCCCATTAAAAAGCTCAGTTAAGCCTTCCCTTATTCTACGCCTTTCTGATGAGTGAAGATTTAGTTTTTTTTGTCTATCTTCATATAAAAGGTTCCGAGTATCATGTATCATTTTCGTCATTATTCTCTGTATATATAATTTAGGGAATTTATATCCATTCTATTGTATGGACACCAAATTTGGGAGGCGTAGTCTAAATGTGGCCTTACTAATGCTAGAAAATAAATCTTAGGAATCTATTTGCTTTATTTCCCGCATTAATGCACTGTTTCCTTAGTTTAAGGTATTTTCTAACGATGACTCCTAAATTTCTCATGCATTCCGATGCATTAATATTTTATAAAATAAGCTGTGTCATATAATTATATACAATAGTCTTGCCCAGAGTAAGTGCTCTACAGTTTTCCACGTTAAATTCCATTTGCAAGTCTTCACACCATTTCAACAATATAACCAGGTCTTTTTGAAGGTTAACACAGCCATCAGTTGATACGTCCTATTATTGTGTCCTTGGCAAATTTGCTAATACTGCTAGTGATTCAGAAGTCTAGGTTATTCATATATATATATATATACATATATATATATATATATATATATATATATATATATATATATATATATATATATATATATATATAAAGGGCCTAGTACGGATCCCTAGTTACTATTCCACAATCCGACATAGTATCATTTATTAAAACTCACTTTTTTCGTCCCTTCAGCCGTGATTCAATCAATTATAAGACATCACCATCCATAGCCTACCGTGCGCCTGAACCTTCATAACTAGCGTTTCGTGTGAAATCCTAACGAAATTTTACTAAAGACTAGGTAAATAATATCGTATGCTTTTTCTCTATCTACCGCCTCATAGACAAATGAAAAAAAAAATTATAACTATTTGGTATGGCAGGATCGTCTAATAGAAGACGTAACAAATACCCTTCATAGGTTTCTCATATACTATTTAAATAAAATGGCGTTGGGGAAGCAAGAACGTAATAGTAATTATGTACTCGGATTGAAGTGTCTAAAGAGGGGCGTTAAACACATCTGCCTCTCTGTGAAGACTTCTGCCAACTTCCATACCTTGCATATTCATTTACCATATCTATGCAACTTGTTCTTGGCTTTCCAAGCGATCTTCAAACTTACTCACACTACTAGTTTCATCAAACTTTCTCTTCTCTTTATATAACTATAATATTTATGTACACAGTTTCTTTCCCTTGTCACCCAACGAACTCTATCTATCACAATAATATGACCTTTTGATGCTCGTACACCACTGGAATACATCGCTGACCCTCCTCTGTTTTTCATTCCTATATGGTGGAGACCATATAGTGTTTAGTTTCATATTTTTTTCTTCTCCTTCAAAAAACTAATCAGTTTGATGGAATTCCTTCATTTCCTGAACAATTCACTCTAAAGACGGTATCGTTTTTCCTTGTGCTATTACAGGGAAATATCGTTTTAAGTTTTGGATATAGGACTATTAAAGTCAATCATACAAATGCACAAATTATAGGTTTCTCTAGGTGTGTGAAGACCATCTTGCGTTCCCTCTGGGATTTTGGTATCTTTAAATCAATGTATTCGTGTCTTCTGTTATAACCATTTTGTATTCTTTTTTACTTCCTACCTATCACAACACACTATATTCTCATTCTTTGTCATGTCTGTAGTCTCATTCTTTATTACTGTATCCATATTACATCCGTTGTTATTGTGCTTTCTCTCTTCGTGCAAGTTATCAACATGCTGTCAAAACTCTCCTGCTGTTTACTCTTTCTAACTTATTTCTGGTTTCTTCCTCATCCCACCCAAAGATGTGATACAAGATGATGATGATGATGATGATGATGATGATGGTTTTTCTACTTCCGGGCTGTTTCTTTCCTTGTTTCTGAATCCTAGCTCAGTCCACCCTCACATGGGAAAATAGGTCTTGAAAATGGTGATGATGGTGGTAGTCATAAAAGTTCTCCCTGTTAAATGCTTTCCCATCTCTACTTCTTGTTTCATATCTAACCGTACTTTTAGGTGGGAAGAAAGGTTATGATGATGATGATATTTATGATATTTATGATGATGATGAGTGTTTTTTTGCCTTAGTACTTTCCCATTCCTTCTTTCTATACTGGACCTCGCCTCAACTTTAGGGGGAAAAGAAGTCAGGATGACGATAATATATATATATATATATATATATATATATATATATATATATATATATATATATATATATATATATATATATATATATATATATATTAGGGTGGTCCTATTACTATCTATCTATCTATTGCCAGACGCCTCAATCCCTTACGGGGTGGCCACAAACAAATCGCCTCCACGTCGCCCTGTCCCCCGCCATTTCACTGCCCTGCTCCCAACTCACATCCCCCTCTCCCATATACCTCTCCACTCCATCCCTCCATCTCATCCTCGGCCTCCCCCTCCCTCTCCCCCTCCCCTCTACCTCACTCACATACACTCTCCTTGTCAGTCTCTCTCTCTCCATCCTCTCCACATGGCCAAACCACCTCAGTGTGTTCCTCCTAACGCTTCCTATCACATCCACATCCACACCACAATGCTCCTTTATATCCTCATTTCTCAGCCTGTCTCTCCATGTGACTCCACAGGCTCCTCTTAAATAACTCATTTCCACTGCTCTCACTCTTGACTTGTGTCCTTCCAACACCGTCCAAGCTTCACTTCCATACGTTAGAGTAGGTATCACAATACTGTCATGTAACTTTTTCACTTCCATGCTCACTTCCCTGTTTCTTACCACTTCTTTCAAGGAACCAGCAACCTTTCTTCCTTGTTGTATTGTTTCAAGCATTTCACCCTCCAAACCTCCATCCTTACTCATCACACTACCCAAGTACTTTAATGTACTCACATTATCCATTTCCTCACCATCCAACCTCACTGTACATTCACTGACTTCACCTCTCTGAAAGATCATCACTTTACTCTTCCCTACAGTCACCTTTAGATTCCGTTTCTTACACGCTCTCCCAAGCTCAAACACCAAGCCTTGCAGCTCCCCTTCGTCTTCACTCAACAACACAGTATCATCTGCAAACAATAGTACAGGAAGTTTCCAAACACTACCCTCTCTCACCAGAGCCACTCCAACATCCACTGCCCTACCTTATTACCCCATCCATGTACAGATTGAACAACCATGGAGACATGACACATCCCTGTTTCAACTCAACCTTCAAAGAGAAAAATTCATTTAGTTCACCATCCACACGCACTGCAGCCTTAGCACCATCATACATACTCTTCACAGCATTCAACAACTTCCCATCTACTCCATATATTCCTAATACTTTCCACAATCCTTGTCTCTCCACTCTGTCATATGCTTTCTCCAAATCCTTGAAAGCTGCATACAACTTCTTTCCTTTCTCTAGAAACTTTTCTACTAAAGATCTAAGACTGAATATCTGATTTACACAACCTCTTCCT
Organism: Coenobita brevimanus; assembly: GCF_032717465.1. Taxonomy (NCBI): domain Eukaryota; kingdom Metazoa; phylum Arthropoda; class Malacostraca; order Decapoda; family Coenobitidae; genus Coenobita; species Coenobita brevimanus. The sequence continues at coordinate 22,495,741 of NC_137037.1, read as the reverse complement.
TTTATAAAGCCTCCCTGTTCTTCTCCAACTAATTCCTCTGTTGTTTCCCTAACTCTGTCAATAACTATCCTACCATACACTTTTCCTATTACACTAAGAAGACAAACGCCCCTATGACTAACACACACTTCCTTTTTCCCCTTTTCCTTTGTACAAGGGAATAATTATACCTGACTTCCAATCATCCGGGATTCTACCTTCCTCCTAGGCCAATCAGCACATTTTCCACATCCATTCTACTACTATCTCTCCCCCATGCTTCAGCATTTCACCAAACACTCCATCAATTCCTGGGTCTTTCCCCAATTTGACTTTCTTCACTGCTTCCACAACTTCTATCCTACTTATTTTTTCCTGTCTTCTCACCTCTCTCCTTCTCCCAGCCATTCTCCAGCCACTTATACTCCCATTACTTTCATCCACTATGTTCAACAATTCCTTAAAGTGTTCTCCCATCTGCTCACTTTTTCTCCCTTCTCCACTAGTAATCTACAGTTTTGGTCTTTCACTCCCCTGCTAACTTTACTGCCACCCTGTCTTACTCTCTTCACCTCCTTCCAGAACATTTCTTAGTCCCTCCACTTTACACTCAAATTCCTTCCAAATTCCTCATCCACTCTCTTCTTACTCTCGCTTACTAATCTTTTCACCTCTCTCTTCCTTTCTACATATAACTCTCTCTTCTGCCTCTCAACTTCTTCCACACCCCTATTTTTCATCCATTCATTGTATGCTTTCTTCTTTTGTGCCACAGCCTGTCTCACCTCTTCATTCCACCGCGCTCTTCCTTGTATCCCCCTCCATCTTCTCTTCATCCCACACACCACATCACATGCTGCACATATTTCTTCTGTGAATATCCTGCACACATCTTTCACGTCCCCCATCTGCTCAGTTCATATTTACTCAATCGTTCCTCCACTTCTCTCTTATATCCTGGCTTTTTCTCATCCTTTTGTAAATGATCTAGGCTTAGGAGTCACTAGCAACATCAGCAAATTTGCCGACGATACAATAATAGGGCGTATCATTAACTCGACAGACGAATGCCATAACTTACAAAAGGACCTCAATATATTGTCCACATGGTCTAAAACTTGGCAAATGGAATATAACACTGAAAAATGTAAAGTACTTAACGTATGGAAGACCATTGGAGACACTAAATACGGCTTAGATAACAAAGAAATTAGCAAATCGGAATGCGAGAGGGATCTAGGAGTTATGGTTAGTAACGACCTTAAACCAAGGCAACAGTGTATTAATGTGAAAAATAAAGCAAATAGGGTTTTAGGATTTATTTCGAGAAGCGTGAGCAATAGGTCATCAAAAGTAATACTGCAATTTTATCTAGCATTAGGAAGGCCACATTTAGACTGTGCAGTATAATTTTGGTGTCCTTACTATACAGTAGAATGGATATTAACTCATTAGAAAATGTACAGAGAAGAATGACAAAAATGATACATGACGTTCGGAACCTGTCATATGAAGACAAACTGAAAAGACTACAGTACGTCTGCATTCGCTAGGGAGACGTAGAGTAAGGGGAGACTTAACTGAGGTGTTTAAGTGTATGAAGGGTATAAATAAGGGAGATATTAGCACGGTACTTAAAGTGAGCGTACAGGATAGAACTAGAAGTAATGGTTTCAAACTAGAAAAATTTTGTTTCAAAAAGGATATAGGTAGAAATTGGTCTGGTAATAGAGTAGTAGACAAATGGAATAAGCTACCTAGTAAAGTAGTTGCTGCCTCTTCCATTGAGAGTTTCAAGCATAGGCTAAATAAGCATATGACAAATAAGGGGTGGATAGAGAAAAAAAAATCTTATAACCAATACTAATTCATAACTTTTCCTTTTCAGGTTACACTACGATAGTCTCTGTTCTCCTTTCACACCTTCCTATAAAATGTCCACGCCAGTTTTTCCATACTGCGTGGTGTTCTTTCTCACTTTTTCCTGCCGGCTTCGGCTGGAGGGTTTGGAGGGCGGGGGAGAGCCTTCTTCTTTGCTATCCTAATCTCATCTAGTAGTTCAGTTACTCTTCTAGGAGCTGCCTAGCATGGGCCAACCGGCCTTCTGCAGTTATCCTCTCTTCTTATATTCTTATGTTCCACTCTCCTTGCAACTATTCCTTCCTTCCATTCTTTTTCTTCTTTTATTTCTCCATCTTACTTGGATCTTGATTCTGGCCACCACCGAGTAGTGGTCAGAAAGTCTGCTCCCCCAACCTCTAAAAGCTCTTGCATCCATTACACATCTTTGCATCCTTTCATCCACACACACATAATCAATCATTGCCTTCCATTCATGCAGTTCACCACCCACCCTTCTCATCACTCACCATGTATACCTGTGGATCATTTTGTGTCTGAAGAGGGTATTGGCTATCATTAACCCCCTCCCGGCACAAAAGTCCACTAACGCACTGCCATTTTCATCTGTCTTGGCAGGCACACACCACTCACCAACTATTCCATCCACCTTCACATTCCCTACTTTACCATCCATATCACTGATCAAAACACTCATTCCTTCCAAACTTTTCCATGCACACTTCCACATTTATCCAGAACTCTTCTCTCACTTTGCTTGCACGATCTTTTATTGACACATACATGCACACAATCGCCCACATTTGTATTCCAACTTTCAATCTTACCCACACAATCCTTGAGCCAACTGATCCATACTCTCTTATGTTCTTCTTCCAACTTTTACTCACAGCAATACACACTCCTTCTTTTGCCCTTTCATTCTCACCTACTCCAGCACATACACCCCATCCATACTCCCATTCTCTCACACCCTGTCCTCTCCATTTAGTTTCAGTTATTCCACATACATCCACTTTCACACTCTCAAGCACCTGGACAATCTCTCTCTCTTTCACCTCATCATTCGCACCCCTTACATTGCATGTTGCGATCCGTACCATGTCCATTGTCCGGTCCTTGGTCGTCATCTTTTGTTCAGTCCTTGTCCGAGGCTTCTTGTTCGTCTTTTTAGTTAGCTGTTTTCCGGGGAGGGGCACTAACCCTCCGCCAACCCTTTTAGTTGCCTCGTACAACAAGCAGGGATACTGTGGAAGTATTCTTGAAACCCCCCGTACCCTGAAATTACTAAAGGGGAAAATTAATTCAGGAATATTTTGTTTGCTTGTAGTGTACATTGTGGGTGTAGGTTAAAACTCCTGAGACACCATATTTTAGCCGAATTGGAATATATTTAATGGTGCCGCATCTAACCTAATGTTTGAGCCAATAAGCAAAATTATTGTGACTGTTACTTGAAAAAAGATTTTGCTTTACATCATTGGAGGCTACATTCTAGTAATACCCGAATTTGTTTAATTTTTCAAGAATTTGCATTTTCAGTTATTATTAAACACTTATTTACTATGACTGAAGTGAAATTGTCAACGCCAGTGATGAAAAGCAGTGAAACGTCGTCTGTGGCATTTTGGAGCCACGGACTGGGAGGCCCTCAGGCAATACTTCTTTGATTTTCCCTGGAATGATTATTGCTTCCGTGGCCGGGAGCCATCTGAGTGTGCCTTGCGCATTACGGAGGTTATTCTCTCGGGCATGGAAGCATACATTCCTTTCTCATATCCTTTGACTAATGTAAGAAAGCCTTGGTTTAATCATGCTTGTTCTAATGCTGTCCACAACAAGGAGAGGGCCTACAAAAGGTACCGGAGCCAACCCACCCCTGAATCACATCATCTTTACGTTTCTGCCCGGAATCGTGCTAAGTCTGTTCTTCGCTCTACCAAAAATAATTTCATCCATACTAAATGCTCTCAACTCTCCGACTCGAATTCTTCCCGCTCCTTCTGGCATCTTGCCAAAAATCTTTCTAACAACTTTACCTCATCATCCTTCCCTCCTCTTTTCTACTCTGATGGTTCTGTAGCTATTTCTTCTTCTGATAAAGCAGATCTCTTCGCACAGACTTTCTCCTCCAATTCTACCTTAGACGATTCCGGTGCTGTTCCTCCATCACTTCCCCCCTCTGACTTCCTCATGGCTGACATTAAAATTTCTTCAGTTGATGTATTTTCTGCCATCACTGGCCTCAGTACTAACAAGGCATATGGGCCTGATGGGGTCCCTCCTGTTGTTCTCAAGAACTGTGCTTCTGTGCTTACACCCTGCCTAGGCAAACTCTTTCGCCTTTGTCTGTCAACTTGTACCTTTCCTTCTTGCTGAAAGTTTGCTCTCATTCAGCCAGTCCCAAAGAAGGGTGACCACTCCCAACCCTCCAACTATCGTCCAATTGCTTTAACGTCCTGTATTTCAAAAGTTTTCGAGTCAATTCTTAATAGAAAAATTTTAAGGCATCTTTCCTATCACAACCTTCTTTCCGATCGTCAGTATGGGTTCCGTCAGGGACGCTCCACTGGCGATCTTCTCACCTACCTTTCAGACTCCTGGTCATCCTCCTTTCGGGACTTTGGCGAAAGCTTTGCCATTGCACTTGACATCTCAAAGGCTTTCGATCGAGTCTGGCATAAATTTTTAATTTCCAAACTGCCCTCCTACGGTTTCTATCCTTCTATCTGTGCCTTCATCTCTAGCTTCCTTTCTGGTCGTTCTATAGCCGCTGTTGTAGACGGCCATCGTTCTTCTCCTAGATCTATCAACAGTGGTGTTCCTCAGGGCTCTGTCCTATCACCAACTCTCTTTCTTTTATTCATCAATGATCTTCTAAGCTGTACATCTAACCCTATCCACTCATACGCTGACGACTCCACCCTTCACCTTTCCATTCGGTTCCCGCAACGCCCATCTCAACAGTTACTTCAACAAGCAAGGGATGAGGCTGTGGCACACCTAATGTCTGATTTGGCTCGTATCTCTGACTGGGGTAAAAATAATATGGTTGTCTTTAATGCATCTAAGACTCAGTTCTTACACCTATCAACCCGACAAAATCTTCCACAGGTATACCCACTAATGTTTAATAATATTCAGCTTAATCCTGCATCATCCTTGAACATGCTTGGGGTTTCATTTACTCGGGACTTATCTTGGAAAGATCATATTACATCTCTTGTAAAATCTGCTTCCAAGAGATTGGGTGTGCTAAGCCGACTCCGCTCTTTCTTTACCCCTGCACAATTGTTGACTCTATACAGGGGTTTTATCCGCCCCTGTGTGGAGTACAACTCTCATGTGTGGGGAGGCTCCCCACATACAGCTCTTCTCAATAGGGTGGAGTCAAAGGCTTTTTGTCTCATTAACTCTCCTCCTCTTACTGACTCCCTTCAACCTCTGTCTCTTCGCCGCACTGTTGCATCTTTATCTCTTTTCTATCGCTACTTTAATGATCACTGCTCCTCTGAACTGTCTGCTTGCATTCCTCCACCTCTACGACGGGCGCATAGCACCCGTCTGGCAGCAAACTCTCATCCTTTTTCTGTCCAACTCTCTAATGCAAGAGTTAACCGTTACTCCCAGTCTTTCATTTATGCAACAGGTCAGCTCTGGAACTGTCTCCCTCTGTCTGTATTTCCTGCTGCCTATGATCTCCAGTCTTTCAAACGCAGTGTGTCCAGGCATCTCAAAATGATTGGATCTTGAATTTGGCTCTATATTGTCTTTTGTTTTTCTCTTGGAGGGAACTGTTACTGCGGGCTCATGGCCTTTGGTTCCTTCTTCCTCGCATAAAAAAAAAAAAAGAACCCAAGGCGCGATGGGCAACCAAGGGAAAGACTAAGTTACCTTCTTGTGGAGAAGTGTTTGCGCAACTTTTCTGCCTGATGCGAACAGACACAAGCACTGAGGGATTCAGCATGTGTTCTGTCTGAGGAGCTAGGGGGTATCCTGGGAGAGAGCTCGTACTTCTGCACCTGAGCCACGGAATTATATCCTCATAATCTAATCTCTATAAAGAATGGAGAAATTTGGAGAACAGTAAGGGCCAGAATTCAAAAACAGAGGAGAAGAAGAGGAGGAACTTCCAAGAGCAGATGAAATATCTCTGGCACTGCACACACGAATGTCTTCGACGTAATAAAAAAACCATGAGAATAAGGAGTTTCTTGTGGCTCAGAGGAAGAAAGAGAGGCGAAGCTCTATTCTGGGTACTGATGTTAAACTTCACCGGAAAAAAACGAATACAAAGAGACAGAGAGAGAGAGACAACAGACTGAACAGGACAGGAGTGTGAGGAATGTCATCGAGCAGTAAGAGAGGAAATAGTGGAGCTGGAGAAAAGCCCAACTAGTGATGAAGACGAAACAGGTGACGATTACATAGATATAGCAGGTCCTCCCTTTTCGGCTGCAGCTCCTCCTCTGAAACTCCAACGAGCACGAAAAAAACATGCGTCACTTCTCCAGTTGCTGCTGCTTTAGATCGGACCAAGACTTCAGACCGTGCTGCAGTCCATCTCTTTTCTGCCACCATTTCTGTCTGTGGACAAGATCCAACAATGTATACTATCGACAGGCAAGGTATCCGCCGAGATCGAATGAAGAGTCGGAGGGAATCTGCAGAACTGCTGAAAAAAAATCATTCCATCCAACTGTGCCACTTGCAGTGCACTGGGGTGGAAAACTAGCTGCCGATGTAACAGGAACAAATGTCACTGAACGCCTTCAAATTCTCCTCTCAGGTGAAGGAATTTCAAAGCTTTTGTATGTGCCCAGTGTGGAATCAGGGACAGCAAAGGCGATGGCCAGTGTCCTCAGTGAAACTTTGAATTGATGCAGTATATCTGAACATCTGGTAGGAATGGCATTCGACACCATTGTTAGCAATACCGAATTGTGGGCAGGGGCGTGCAGACCTATTCAACAAGAGTTGCACAAGGATCTCGCCACCTGCTTTGTCGGCATCATATTTTTGAGATCCTTTTTCAAAAGGCCTTCATCATTTGCCTTGGACCGTCTTTTGGTCCCGACATCCACATACTTAAGGAGTTCAAAGCCAAGTGGAATACATTGACACAAAACGCTTTCAGACCTTGTATGACAATGAGGAAATACCTTTGATTGATAGTGTGCAATGTAATAAGCTCATAGCATTTTGTATGATGCAGTTCCAATAAAGCCGACCTCGAGATGACTATCGCGAACTGCTGGAACTGTCCATTGTTGTCTTGGGTGGTGTACCGCCCCGTGAAACACGGTTTCAGCCGCCTGCTGCTTTCCATTATGCCAGATGGATGGCTAAGGTTATATACAGTATCAAAGTCTATCTTTTCTACTATCACACTGAAGCAAGGCCGAGGATTGAAGCGGTTTGTTGTGTTCATCATGAAGCAATACCTGAAATCATGGTTCATGGCAACAAAAGCAGCTCTAGCTCCAGCTTCTTCAGGAATTGTCACTTTATCCTGATAAGAACATCTTACATGTCTGTTTGAAAGCATTTGGTCGTCAGTTATGGTATTTGTCAGAGCAATTAGTTGGATTGGCCTTATTTGATCCAACTGTTGACTCTAATGAGAATCGAAAAATGGTATTGGTTCTTTACAAAGAAGGAAGCAAAGATCAACTAAAGAGAGCAACAGTTTAATTTGAGGCGAGAGCGCTGAATCAGAAAATAATTTCAAGTTTTGTGACCAGTAACACCAAAAAGATCTTCACACTGTTTGGCCTTCCTCATTCATTCACAGAATGCGATCCATCCACAATCACATGGGAAAGTCGTGAGGATTACAAGGAAGCTGAGCGCATCGTCCAGGTGCGACAGGTAACAAATGACTTTGCTGAAAGAGGGGTAGCACTGATTAAAGAGTTAAATCCAGTGTTAATCAAGAACGAAGATCAACGGCAGTTTCTTCTCCAGGTCGTTGAGCAACACAGGCAAGTGTATCTAGATGCGAAGAAGGCTACAGCTGGCAGCAGTTACAAGCCATAAAACTAGGCAACATTGAATGGGAGTTGGGTTCCCATGATACTCCCCCACTCCCCTCCAGTGACGGGCTAATACTCTTCAAACAGGGGGACCTAGGTAATCCAGTGGCATATTAACATTACGCCATAATAGTATAACTTTGAACAGGATGCGGCACCAGTTAAAATTATCTAATAAGCATGAAGATTAGCATATACCAGTTTTAATCAAAAGGAACGAAGTCCCGCAGCAGGTGAAACAAATTTTTTCAAGTGAAAAAATTAAGGACTCTCTCTCTCTCTCTCTCTCTCTCTCTCTCTCTCTCTCTCTATATATATATTGTGTGTGTGTGTGTGTGTGTGTGTGTGTGTGTGTGTGTGTGTGTGTGTGTATAGTCGTGATCATAAATAATCACCTATCCTCCGGTACCCAGTGCTTCAGGCTGGTTCCTTTATGCGTGGTAAGTCACAGTGGAGTAATAGGGGCTGAGAGGGAGGGGCCAGAAAGAGAAGGGAAGATGGGTGAGGGTAAGGGTTATGGTGCTGGGGTGGAGTGGGGAAGGGGAGGGTGGGTAGGTGGAGGAGGGGGTGTGAAATGCAAAATGGTGGTCACACTATTTGTCCATTTTCTTTCATTCAGGCCATGATATAAAGGATTTGATAATTATTTGGTAGATAATGCTACATTACACCTTATATAGCGGCGTCAGATGACAAGCTTTAGATAGGTGGTGATATCAAGGGAAGGCTCGTGAGAGAAATATAATAACGTGGCAAATCAAACATTAGTGCAGAGCCAGTAGTTTCCAGCACAACACATTAGTGCCTTGTCCACCAATTTGTAACTGGTTGTTGTTGTTGTTGTTGTTTTCTGTCGGAGGAAAATATCATTCGGAGGTGCTGAGGGGGTGTTGGGGTTGTTGGATGGCCATGCAAACCCATAGTGGCATGGAGTCCAAGCAACAGATTATAAGGGATATCGTGTTATATTCACCCATGTGCATAGACATAAAATTTATGTAGCTTGTATACACAACTATTTTAAATAGCCTTTTCATATAGAGATCCCATAAAATAGTTGACATGATGGTATCTGAATTGAGGGAGTGTATACAGAGAGGATGATCATGTTTACTGTGGACACAGCCACGTCAAAGGTTGCATATGATATTTCGTTCCAAATAATAATTGCATGTAAAAGTAGAAGACATTTCTTACACAAACATTACGGAATTCAAACCCATCCAGAATCCATTGTGTGTCCAAAGTCAAAATACACAGATGAACACAAATATCTGGCTCCGCACTAATGTTTGATCTGTCACGCCTGTATTTCTCTCACGAGCCAGCCCTTGATACACCACCCATCCGAAGCTTGTTATCTGACTCCGCTATACAAGTTGTAATGCAGCATTATCTACCGAATATTATCCCCTTTATATCCTGCCCTGACAAAAAAAATAGATAATGTGACCACCACCTCACATTCCATTCTCCCTCTTCTAGTTCCCATCCCTCCCCTTCCTCACTCCACCCCAGCACCATCACTCGTTCTACCACCCACCTTCCCTTCTCCATCTTAGCCCCTTTTACTCCACTGTGACTTGCGGCGTATAAAGTAGCCAGCCTGAGGCACGGGGTACCGATGGATAGGTGATTATATATGATCACAAATATATATATATATATATATATATATATATATATATATATATATATATTCATGAATTCTAAATGTATAGAAATATCAATATAAATACTGTAGAGAGAGAGAGAGATACACTGTGTGTGTATATATATATATATATATATATATATATATATATATATATTGTGTGTGTGTAAACTCTCAATTATCCGTCATCAAAGTGTCTGTCCTAGTGCAATAGCCAGCACAGCTCTTGTCTCTATTAAAGCAATATCCGGCAATTTCTGTGCAACATGTGGTGCTGAAACGGGACATGACCTGTGGTCAGATGCAATATCCGGCATTGAGGTTTCTCAGCCGGTTCGCAAACGGTAGCTAACTGGTGCCATGGGAGATCCCGAAATTCAGGAGCCAATTAAAATGACCACTTCACGTTAGCCAATCAGAATCCATCATGGGCGTGGCTCCACCGGCCCACGAAAAATGCCCCCAGTCTTTGATTCTCACCTGTGGATGTTGTAGATTCAAGACGTGTGTGTGTGCACTCATGCTCTTCTGACAGTGAAGTCGCAAAACCCTGGTGCTTCGGCTAACTCTCTGGTGGGCAGTGTTCAAACTACTGTGCTGTTTTGTATGGTATAACTAATGGCCTCTCAGTGCTCATGGCCTAGTTTTTTTTTTTAATGCTAGAAAGAAGGAACCAAAGGCCATGAGCCCGCAATAACTGTTCCTTCCAAGAGAAAAACAAAACACAAGGGAGAGCCAAATTAAAAGATGCTATCATTTCGAGATGCCTGGACACACTGCATTTGAAAGACTGGAGATCGTAGGAAGCAGGAAATACAGACAGAGGGAGACAGTTCTAGAGGTGACCTGTTGCATAAATGAAGGACTGGGAGTAACGGTTAACTCTTCCATAAGAGAGATGGACAGAAAAGGGATGAGAGTTTGCTGCTTGACGGGTCCGTACAGGTGGAGGAATGCACGCAGACAGTCCAGAGGAGAAGTGACCATTGAAGTAGCGATAGAAAAGAGATAAAGATGCAACAGTGTGGCAAAGAGACAGAGGTTGAAGGGAGCCAGTAAGAGGGGAGAGAGTTAATGAGACGAAAATCCTTTGACTCCACCCTATTGAGAAGAGCTGTATGTGGGGAACCTCCCCACACATGCGAGTTGTACTCCACACAGGGGCGGATAAAACCCGTGTACAGAGTCAACAATTGTGCAGGGGTAAAGAAGGAACAGAGTCGGCTTAGTACACCTAATCTCTCGGAAGCAGATTTTACAAGAGATGTAATATGATCTTTTCAAGATAAGTCCCAAGTGAATGAAACCCCAAGCATGTTCAAGGATGATGCAGGATTAAGCTGAATAATAATAAACATTAGTGGTTACACCTGTGGAAGATTTTGTCGGGTTGATAGGTGTAAGAACTGATTCTGATGCATTAAAAACAACAAGAGTATTTTTACCCCAGTCAGAGATAAGAGTCAAGTCAGACATTAGGTGTGCCATAGCCTCATCCTTGTTTGTTGAAGTAACTGTTGAGATGAACGTTGCAGCAACAGAATGGAAAGGTGAAGAGAGGAGTCATCAGTGTACGAGTGGATAGGGTTTGATGTACAGCTTAAAAGGTCATTGATGAATAAAAGGAAGGGAGTTGGTGCTGTATTGTGCTTGTTAAACTACCCCTACGCTGTATTGTGTACTGTACTGTTCTGTTTCCGAGTGCAAACCTCCCAGTGCTGTTTCTTCCCATCAATGCTAGCAATTGGTGAGTGCATTCAATAGTAGACTATATACACAACTAAATTACTGCAATGTACCATTATTGTGTTGTTTTTATATGATTAGATAGTTCTCATCTTTGCTCTTGGTGAAGTTTTTAAGGATAAAGGGTTGGCAAGGATAGAATCACAATATCTGACTCAAAGCCAAATGTTGTGCTGAATATGCAATATCCAGCATTTTGCTTCAACCAGCGTTGGACTCGGCTGATTTTACAGTTGATAATTGAGAGTTTAATATATATATATATATATATATATATATATATATATATATATATATATATATATATATATATATATATATATATATATATATGTATATGTGTGTGTGTGTGTGTGTGTGTGTGTGTGTGTGTGTGCAAAATCTTCACTTCACTATGAAAACATGTATGCAAAATAACCAGGGGAGAAATTAAATGGGCGAGAGTAAGTTCTTTCGTACATTACATCTTCAGACAGAGTGATACAGAAACGTCAAGGGTAGAGGTCTTCAATGCACACCCGCAGCAGGGAGTGGCACACAGAACAAAGGACGACCTGAATTAAAACTGATCGATACACAGAACAACAGGTACCTGAGTTTTAAACCTAAGGATTCACCTGACAAAAGGGGTAATTACTGCAGCTTAACTTATGCACACCAGCTGCAAGGAGGTGCACACAAAACAAGTGATGACCTGAATTAAAATGAGCACGTGCAGGACGATAGGTACCTGACTTTTTTCCTTGGGTATGCACCTGACAAAGGGGTTAAATACTGCGGTTTAATTTAAGACCTAGAGGATTAATGCTAGGTGTGTCCCACACACGTGTGACTGTGCTACCAGGAGATGACAAGGAACAATCAGTTGTTAGTGTGGGGGTTACTGCTTTATGATTAACTCAGTTAACAATTTATCACACCTAAATTGACCATAGCATATGTTTACATTCTTTTCGTATGTGCCAGATATTAGGCAAGATTCTGCTGCATTTCTTTCATCAAAGCCTTTTCATCTTGCTAAAACCATAGAGCCAACCCAGTTAATAAGATCACTGCATGCTTTGTGCTGACATAAACCACTACTCTTTTGGGCTGTCCTCACACTGTATTTATGTTGTGATATCGCAGTTTCCAAATCAATTCCAGACAGTCCTATGTAATTTTGTTACAGTTTTTGCATGGGATTTTGTAAACAACGCCCGAATTACTGTATGTGCTGTTCTTGAGTTTTTTTTTTCTTTATGGTGTTCTCATATTTGAATACTACTTGTTCATTAAGTTTCCTCAGTATGTGAAGAACATCAAGAAAATTTTCATGGACGGGGAGGAGAAGGGTTCTTTGAATATTCTGGAGATCTGGCTTACTAGATTTCCCTTCAAGAAATCGGTTTTTGCTATACTGTGGCACTGACTTAGTTTACTTGTTGAGTATTTAAGCTTCTCTCCAATGCTCTTAATTATTTTTAGCTCATCATCTAAGAATTCTGGGTCTGAAATTTTATATGCTCCGAAGTACACGGATATGTTGTTCACATACTGTAGTAGTATTCAAATATGAGAACATCACACACACACACACACACACACACACACACACACACACACACACACACACACACACACACACACACACACACACACACACACAAATCAAGAAAAGCCCATATAGTAGTTCAGGCATTGTTTACAAAATCCCATGTAAAAACTGTAACACTTTTTACCAAGGACAATCTGGAAAAGATTTGGAAACTAGGATCTCACAACATCAATACAGTATAAGTACTGCCCAACAGAGTAGTGGCGTATTTCAGCACAAAGCATCCATTGATTACCATACTGACCAGATAGCTTCTAGCAATATCAAAAAGCTTGCATGAAAGAAATGTAATAGAATCTTGTCTAATTTCTGACACATATGAAAAGAATGTAAACATGAGCTATATCATTTTAAGTGCGATAAATTGTTAACTGAATTAATTTTAAAGCATTACCCCCACACTAGCAACTGATTGTTCCCTGTCATCTCTTGGTATACTGTCACACCAGTGTGGGACACACCTAGCATTAACCCTCTAGGTCATAAGTTAAACTGCAGTATTTACCCACTTTTGCCAGGTGTATCCATAAGGAAAAAAGTCAGGTACCTATTGTTCTGTGCATTGCTCGTTTTTAATTCAGGTCATCCCTCATTCTGCATGCCACTCCCTGCTGCAGGTGTGCATAAGATAAGCTGCAGTATTTACCCCCTTTTTAGGTTCATCCCTAAGATAAATAGTCAGGTACCTATTGTTCTGTGTATCGATCAGCTTAAATTAAGGTTATCTTTTGTTCTGTGTGCCACTCACTGCTGCAGGTGTGCGTAAGTTAAGCCACAATATTTACCCCTATTGTCAGGTTCATCTTAATGTAAAAGTCAGGTACCTATTCTTCTCTGTATCGATCAGTTTTAATTCAGGTCGCCCTTTGTTCTTTGTGCCACTCCCTGCTGCGGGTGTGCATAAAAGACCTCAACCCTATACGTTTTTTTATCACTCTGAATGAAGATGTAATATCCGAAACTACTCACTATCGCTGCTTTCATTACTCCTGTGGTTACTTTGCGCGCGCACACACACACACACACACACACACACACACACACACACACACACACACACATATATATATATATATATATATATATATATATATATATATATATATATATATATATATATACAGATAGATAGATAGATAGATATAGATATGGATAGATAGAGACGGATAGATATATAGATAGATAGATTAGATAGATATAGATATTTACACACACACAGATATATATATATATATATATATATATATATATATATATATATATATATATATATATATATATATATATATATATAGTGGTAGGTGGTGGTGACCATCATCCACTCACTTGATGTAGTGCTTCCTACTTCTCCCTTAGCCTTTATCATTCTTTTTCTGTGCTTGCCCTCCTCTCTTCCTATTTCTCCTATCTTTCCTGTCACTTCTTATTGCTTTTCTTTCCATTACAGGTGGCTTTACATTGAGTGACAAGCCAAATGGTTTCCTGTAAACCAAAAAACCATTTACAATGCTGGGTGGTAACTATATAACCAAACCATACATGCCCCTTACATATCAACATGTGGGTTGGTGGAGGGTTAGTGCCCCTCCCCGTAAAACAAACAACTCAAAGTCAAATGGCCACCTCTAATGGGATTATGGTGTCTGGCAATATATATATATATATATATATATATATATATATATATATATATATATATATATATATATATATATGGTATCTATAGTGCTGAGAAGCGGGATTAGCCAGTTAGGCAGTGCTGGAGTAGTCCCGATGATTCCCGTAGTTTTGTTTTGTGTCAGTGTTGCCAGTTGGCCTGCTGTTTGTGCGTGGAGGTATTTGTAATTTGTATATAGATTTTTGTGCTCTTTTGCCTCTATATTGTTTTATTTATGTGATTGTTAAATTATGTAATTCTGTCTCAGAAGATTAAAAGAATTTAGAGTGCTATGGAGTGTAAGTAAACGCTGGATGTTTTGGATATCTCCGAGTTGGTAACTGTTGCCCCCTCGAAAGTGCACTAGAAGCTTCGGAAGTAAAGTGATATAAGGATGGGGAAGAGACTAGAGCAGTTTCAGTCAGCTTTCAGTTCAGTTTGAGTGTAGTTCAATGTCAGTGCAATATCAGTGCATTTAGTGAAGTTTGTATATCTTTGGTAGTTGTGATAAATAGTGAGGTATAAGTGTAATTGCAGTTAGTAAAGACTGTATAGCTCCGGTATTTGTGAAAACACTGAAGTGAAGATGGGAAGCATTAAGTGTAATTATTTGGAAAATAACGACTGTGAACTTTAGAAGCCAGCTTTTATTTACTACGCCTGTGCTGCTGTGTTATTGTACACTGAAAGGCTGCCTCTAGGAAGAACAATTCACTGGGCAATGTCCTTCCTATAATGATCTACTGCTGTTGGAGCCTGTGGCAGTCTGGGACGCGGATGTAACAGTGATGTCAGGAGTGTGGATCATTAAGTGCTGCAGTGAGTCTAACCTTCAACATGAAGGCAGAAGGTGTAGACTCGAGACCAAGCAAGGCAAGAGGAGGCATCACTGGCTGCAGTTATTAAGCTATTACAGCCACAGAATGAAGGACAGAAAGAACTCAAAGAGCAATTACAGGCACAGAATGAAGGATGGAAAGAACTCAAAGAACATTAACAAACACAGAATGAAGGACAGAAAAAACTCAAAGGACAATTACAGGCACAAAATGAAGAAATAAAAGAACAATTGCATGCACAGATGGGACAGCTTCAAGAGGCATTACAGGAGCAACAGAGGAATTTACAACGGAGGATGCAAAGACAGCTAGATGCTTTAATGGTGGTAATGAAAGAACAGGAACAGTTGAAGGAGGAAGTGTAGGCTGAGATATGGCAGCAGAAGTATGAGGTAAGCAATTGTGTGACGGAATGCAGACAGCATGTAGATGACCAGCTGAAGCATGTAGTCGACCATGTGAAGATTATTAATGAGAAAATTGAGGCCGTAGAGAAATATTGCGCCGCTGAGTCTCAGGCTAGTGTACCGGGAGCATATGAAAAGAATGGACAGTATATGGCAGATCTTCATGGCTCCCAAGCAACTAAAGGCAGCATTACAAGGTTGAATAATCAGAACACAGATGTTGTAAGTCGTGGACTTAATTATGATGCCCTAGTTTTTAGGCCCCAAACCAGTTAAGTGCATGGCTATAATGTGTGTACGTAGGGTGGTCCTTATACTTGTACAGCAGGGCCAAAATTCGATTTCGAAAATTCAAATGCCACACCCATTCAAAACATTCTAAATAGGTTAAAAATACTGTATGTGAAATATTTTTGACAAATAATTTTTAGAGGTTGCTCATTGCCCTTGAATATCACTGTATAAGAGTCAAACCGTGTATATTCAGAGGATTTTGTATCTGAAATTTTCTGACATTTATGAATTTTTCAGTTATGATATCAGCTCATCGAAGGTAAGAAACGGTTAATTTTGGAAGAAGGTAGATATATTTTATTAACTAATCTGAACTGCTTCAAAGCAAGTTATTATTTTTGATGAACACTTTATTGTAATACCAGTAAACAACTATCAATATAGTCACTTCTGCATTATTAAATGACCAATATGTCCCCAACCAAATCACTGACCATTCATTGCTGCTGGCGTTGCTTAACTCCATGAGGAACTCTGCGTCTGTGGTCGGCCACAACTTGTAAGATGTATTGCAGCTGGTCTTCATCTTTCATTAGACGACTGGAGAAGGCCTCGATAAGTGCAACTGCTCGTTCGGTGTGATCATTGGTTACTGCTAGTTTTTGCAAACATGCCAGCGCCTTACCATATGTACGATCTTCATAGCATTGGTCAACAGGTAACTTCAAAAAGTCATCATCAATATCCAGTCTTTTGAAGAGGTTCTTTGTCTGCTTCATGGTGAAAATAGTGACAGTCTTTCCTTGAACGTCACCAATCGCAATGGTCACTCGCTTGGGAGGATCCTCCATACCATCATTGAAGTTCATAGCTTGCACCATCTGTTTCTTGACTGACGTTATCATCAAACAGTGCAAGATCCACCAGCTCTGCATTCGAGTACCACGGATGAGAGGCAATTTTCTGAGCTGTTACTCTGGAAACCTCATTGTTGATGGTGGCATAGTCGACTAGGACCTGCAGCAGATGCAGGTCGTTCTGTGGTGCGCTCATTGTGAGTGGTGCTGTTATCCAGGCCTTGAAGTAGAAACGTGTGTGAAACACACACAGGTCACGGAGACCCCGTTCTTCACTGATGGTCAAGGTAAATTGTGAACGAAACATCCACTCTTTGAATGTGTAGATTACCTTTGGCATCCATCATGCTTGATGCATCGCACTGGGTTTATGAAAACGAGTACCTCGTGGTGGTGATGAGCCGAGGAAGATGGCAGTCAGCTCGAGTAGTTCACGGTAATCGTCTTGAGGCTGCTTGTGCAGAAGTGTAGTGAAAACAAAGGTCAGGACATCCTCCTTGATATCTTCAAGTTGAGCTGCGACCACTTCATCAGATGATGCGTCTTGGAAGTGCTCCTGGTCAAATGAACTCCATAAAGTTTGAAATTGCTTGAAGAGCAATAGTTCTGGTGCCAGTGCAACATGCATGGCTGCCTTGAAAGCAGTTCCTGCAAGTAGTTCTAAGATGTGCTGCAGGCAGGTGAGGTACAAGAGTTCCCTGTCCAGTAGTTGTTCCAACATAATGCATGCTCCTTTGTGGTGACCCGTGTTTGAGCTTGTCATTGTCGAAGCAGATGTCCTGGGCCCTTTCTGCAACTTCCCACCACTTCAGTGCTCTGACCACGGCTTGTGCTTGCTGCAAACCAGTCTCTGATTCTAATTTTAAAATTCTAATAGCTGAGAATTACCACTTGAGGAGATGATGATCAGAAGTCGGTCCAGTTTTTCATAGTTGGTGAGGTCTGGAAGAATCATTCCATCCCAGTGCATGACAGTTACTTCGTCCGGAGCGAACTCATTCATTACGCTCATCGCCGTCTCTTTGCGCCATTTCTGTCGCTGTCGCCTATGCTGCTGCGGTTCAGAATTAATGAACTGAGATCATGACCCAAAGCTTTTGCTGTTTCTCCAAGAATCATCAGAGCAGTGCAATCAGACAGTGGATACTAATCAAGACCGGCTGACAAATTTTGCCTCAGCATAACTGTTCGAGAACGTTTGGGTGGTGAAGGAAGACTTACATTTAATTCTTCATTTGCAGGAGTCATGCAGTTACCACTGGACTCATCCCCAGATGACAAAGTACTGCTGCTGCTGCTCTCCAATTCAGCAATTTCTTGAGCCTGCACAAATGCAGTGGCAGCCTTTTCTCTTCATTTCAGCTCCAAGTACTCACAGTGGCACTTATTTGCATCTTTGTTACCTCCCTAGGGGTAGGGTTTTTTTTCAAGAATACTCCCCCAGTATCCCTGCTTGTCATAAAAGGCGACTAAAAGGGTTGGCGGAGGGTTAGTGTCCCTCCCCAGAAAACAACTAACTAAAAAAACAAACAAAAAGCCTCGGACAAGGACTGATCAAACGATGACGACCAAGGACCGGACAAAGGACATTGTAACTGGAACTTGGAATGTAAGGGGAGCGAATGATGAGGTGAAAGAGAGAGAGATTGTCCAGGTGCTTGAGGGTGCGAAAGTGGATGTATGTGGAATAACTGAAACAAAATGGAGAGGAGAAAGTGTGAGAGAATGGGAGTGTGGATGGGGTATATGTGCAGGAGTAGGTGAGAATGAGAGGGCAAAGGAAGGAGTATGCATAGATGTAAGTAAACGATGGAAGAGGAGCATAAGACAGTATGGATCAGTTGGCTCAAGGATTGTGTGGGTAAAGTTGAAAGTTGGAATACAAATGTGGGCGATTGTGTGTGTGTATGCGCCAACGCAAGATCGTGCTAGAAGAGTGAGAGAAGAGTTCTGGACAAATGTAGAAGTATGCATGGAAAAGTTTGGAAGGAATGAGAGAGTGTTTTTGATTGGTGATATGAATGGTAAAGTTGGGAATGTGAAGGTGGATGGAATAGTTGGTGAGTGGGGTGTGCCTGCTGAGATAGATGAGAATGGGAGTGCGTTAGTGGACATTTGTGCTGGGAGGGGGTTGGTGATAGCCAATACCCTCTTCAGGCATTAAATGATCCACAGGTATACATGGCGAGTGATGAGAAGGGTGGGTGGTGAACTGAATGAAAGGAAGGCAATGACTGATTATGTGTGTGTGGATGAAGGATGCGAAGATGTGTAATGGATGCAAGAGTTTATAGAGGTTGGGGAAGTGGACTTTCTGACCACTACTTGGTGGTGTCCAGAATTAGAATTCAAGTAAGATGGAGGAATAGAAGAAGGGAAAGACGAGAGGAAGGAGTAGTTGCAAGGAGAGTGGAAAGGTTACAAGAGGATGAGAATAAGGCAGAGTATAAGAGAGAAGTGGAGGAACGATTGGGCAAATATGAATTGGAGCAGATGGGAGACGTGGAAGGTGTGTGTAGAATATTTACAGAAGAAATATGTGCAGTATGTGATGTGGTGTGTGGAAGGAAGAGAAGACAGAGGGGGGTGCAAGGAACAGCGTGGTGGACTGAAGAGGTGAAACAGGCTGTGGCACTAAAGAAGAAAGCATACAATGAATGGATGAGAAATAGGGACGTGGAAGAAGTTGAGAGGTGGAAGATAGAGTTATATGTGGAAAGAAAGAGAGAGGTGAAAAGATTAGTAAGAGAGAGTAAGAAGAGAGTGGATGAGGAATTTGGAAGGAATTTGAGTGTAAAGTGGAGGGACTGTAAGAAAATGTTCTGGAGAGAGGTGAAAAGAGTAAGACAGGGTGGAAGTGAAGTTAGCAGGGGAGTGAAAGATAAAAATGGTAGATTACTAGTGGAGAAGGGAGAAAAAGTGAGCAGATGGAGAGAACACTTTAACCCTTTAACCGCGGGCATTGTTTTGCCCCGACTGTCCTCTCCCACGGGGGTTTCGACCAAAATGTAAACAAACTTTAAACCTTTATAACTCTGCACAGAATAAATCTAGAGCGAAAAATAAGGTACCATTAGAAAGTACTAACCTTCGGCTTTGCATTGATGTAGGTTTCATGATTTCGTTGACTATCACTGGATGGGCAGTGCCATTAGAAGTGAGCGATCTAAAATCACTATTTTTCGCTCACACACCATTACCTTCGCTCATACACCATTACCAAATGCCAACCTCATTCTGATAATAATACTATAAACATATATGAACACTGCACATACGATAAACACCCACTCTGTGTTCACTGAGGCAGGTAAAAGGCACTGTAATTACCCGCACTTCACTGCCACATCAGCGGTGTTGTAATCACTATTTTTCGCTCATATACCATTACCAAATGCCAACCTCATTCTGATAATAATACTATATACATATATGAACACTGCACATACGATAAACACCCACTCTGTGTTCACTGAGGCAGGTAAAAGGCACTGTAATTGCCTGCACTTCTCTTCCACATCAGCAGTGTTGTCACTCACACAGCTGGACAGATACTGATGCGTGGTTGGTCTGGGGTGGGGTGGGGGGCCCAGGGGGTAGGAGGTGGGGCCCCAGGGGGGGGAGGAGGGAGGTGGGGGTCGGCTGGAGTGAGAGAACTTAATAGCTACTCTTCCTTGAACAATTGGCGCACGAAAAAAATGCGGGGTATTCAAAATATTCACAAACATTCGAGAATGACACCCGCGGTTTGGTCCAGTTTTTGCAATGTCATTCTGGAATGACACCCGCGGTTAAAGGGTTAAGGAATTGTTGAACGTAGAGGATGGAAGTAGTGCGAGTATAAGTGGCTGGGGAATGGCTGGGAGAAGGAGGGAGGTGAGAAGACAGGAAGAAATCAGTAGGATAGAAGTTGTGGAGGCAATGAAGAAAGTTAAATCGGGGAAAGCCCCAGTAATTGATGGAGTGTGTGGTGAAATGCTGAAGCATGGGGGAGAGATAGTAGTAGAATAGATGTGGAAGATGTGCAGATTGGCCTGGGAGGTAGGTAGAGTCCCGGAGGATTGGAAGTCAGGTATAATTATTCCCTTGTACAAAAGAAAAGAGAAAAAGAAGTGTGTGGTAATCATAGGGGCATTTGTCTTCTTAGTATAACAGGAAAAGTGTATGGTAGGATACTTATTGACAGAGTTAGAAAAAGAACAGAGAAATTAGTTGCAGAAGAACAGGGAGGCTTTAGGAAGGGAAGAGGTTGTGTAGATCAGATATTCATTCTTAGATCTTTAGTGGAAAAGTTTCTAGAGAAGGGAAAGAAGTTGTATGCAGCTTTCATGGATTTGGAGAAAGCATATGACAGGGTGGATAGACAAGGATTGTGGAAAGTGTTGAGAATATATGGAGTAGATGGGAAGTTGCTGAATGGTGTGAAGAGTATGTATGATGGTGCGAAGGCTGCAGTGCGTGTGGATGGTGAACTAAGTGAATTTTTCTCTTTGAAAGTTGGTTTGAAACAGGGATGTATCATGTCTACATGGTTGTTCAATCTGTACATGGATGGGGTAATAAAAGAGGTACAAGGTAGGGTAGTGGATGTTGGAGTGGCCCTGGTGAGAGAGGATAGTGTTTGGAAACTCCCTGTACTGTTGTTTGCAGGTGATACTGTGATATTGAGTGAAGACGAAGGGGAGCTGCAAGGCTTGGTGGATGAGTTTGAGAGAGTGTGTAAGAAACGGAATCTAAAGGTGAATATAGGGAAGAGTAAAGTGATGGTCTTTGAGAGAGGTGAAGTCAGTGAATGAACAGCGAGGTTGGATGGTGAGGAATTAGAAAATGTGAGTACGTTTAAGTACTTGGGTAGTGTGATGAGTAAGGATGGAGGTTTGGAGGGTGAAGTGCTTGAAAGGGTACAGCAGGGAAGAAAGGTTGCTGGTTCTTTGAAAGCAGTGATAAGAAACAGGGAAGTTCGCATGGAAGTGAAAAAGTTACTACATGAGAGTATTGTGATACTAACTCTAACGTACGGAAGTGAAGCTTGGACGTTGTTGGAAGGACACAAGTCAAGAGTGAGAGCAGTGGAAATGAGTTATTTAAGAGGAGCCTGTGGAGTTACATGGAGAGACAGGCTGACGAATGAGGATATAAAGGAGCGTTGTGGTGTTGATGTGGATGTGATAGGAAGCGTTATGAGGAACACACTGAGGTGGTTTGGCCATGTGGAGAGGATGGAGGGTGAAAGACTGACGAAGAGAGTGTATGTGCGTGAGGTGGAGGGGGAAAGAGGGAGGGGGAGGCCGAGGATGAGATGGAGGGATGGGGTGGAGAGGTATATGAGAGAGGGGGGTGTGAGTTGGGAGCAGGGTAGTGAAATGGCGGGGGACAGGGCGACTTGGAGGCGATTTGTTTGTGGCCACCCCAAACGGGATTGAGGCGTCTGGCAATAGATAGATAGATAGATAGATACTTAGGGTCTTGTTGATTCCTGCCACTGTCCCCGGCCGACCTTTCATACATTGACTGATGAGAAACTGCTTGTCCTCTTCTATTGTGATCAGTTTCAGAGCGTCAGCATATGCAATATCGAAAAGGTCATCCAAAGTATCTTTAATTGATTGCTCACCCTGGTCTTGTGCTGTTGTCCAGCCCTTGTTTTTCTTAAGAGATTGCCATTGAAGCAAAATCTTCTCCAATTTTTCTTGAAGCTGCATGTTTGTCTATCGGGAATATGGGCATGCTCCCAGAACTGTTCCACTTTTTCAATTGTAGCTGTCACTGCTGTTTTAATTGTCTTGTTCTGCTTCCGGCTGAGGTGCAAAAGATAACCTAGGGCTTGACGGTTTGAAGGCAATTTGGATCCTTTGATATCATCTTCCAACTTGTAGAGCAAGTAGACATCAGACTGAGTCCTAGACAGGTTCCTTGCTTTAGCATCAGTGCTCCCACTCGTCGAAGCCATATTCGTCCAGAATAAACACAGTTCAACCAGTTATCAGTAATTATGTAAGATTGTCTGTAAAAGCAGAAAGCATGCAATTAAAGGGTGCAATTAGATTGTCATTGTATGCTATCAGTACACAACAGTGATATCCCTATGCACTTAACAAATAAGTGAAACACTGTTATATACCAAAATGTCATTGAAATCTAGTAAATTATCGTCACCACGAATATCAGGAACATAACCAAGTCATGAGGCCTAACGATAATTATCTAACTGCCACGCCCGGTTCACAGTAGGCAGCTGTGATGTGCCTAGGTGCTATGAAATTAAATCTTTGTACAATGCAAAACTGAGTAGTTTGTAACTTGCAATACTTTGGTGATAGAAACTCCGTGTACAAACAGCTAGATAAGGAGTTTATTACAAGCTCACAGTAAAACAGTCTGCCCTTCTCGGCTGTCTGCTAAGAACTGATGCAATAACGCCGTCTTCAGGCGTGGGAAAGGGTGCTGACCTAGCAAGATTAGTAGGGGCATGTATGCATTGGGGGGTTACATATATACATCGGGGGTAGACATATTGTGGAGGGGGTACACTACTCCCCCGGGTAGCTGAGACGGTGTCTCATGACACAGGGAGTTAAAAGGTGTTTGATTATAGTAGTAAGGCAGGACCAGGGAGGTTTGTACAAGGGATAAGTATGATACAGGGGCAGTAGAGGAGACATGGCCATGTTGAGGGGAGGGAATTAGAAGGATATATACATATAAGATATACAAGGAATAATAGGTACAAATCCAGTAAGGGTCGAAGGGATATATAAACATAATGGAAATTACACAATAATAGTTTGATACATGATAAACAAGGAGTAGATATGAGAGTTCTAGTGTTGTTCTTCCTTCATTTTTTTTTGTTTTTTTGTATTTTCTGTAGGATACACTGTCACTCAGTAACGCATGAAAGAAATACCATCATTTTCTAGTAGGCAGAGTGCTGTTCACAGGTTGGTCAAATGTTAGATGGCAATGGTAGTCACGGAATGTGAGGGCACTAAGAACAGGGAGTTTCTACGTCGTGTGTAGGGCGTACTATGCCGGTAGCAACTCTGATTTCCTGGAGTCGACGTTCCATTTTTCTGACACAACAATGCACTGCACAGATGATGAGTAGAAAACCTATGAAAGCGATAACCACAGGGGGAAACACAACTGTTGGATGAACCCATGAACAGCTGAAGGCCAGAGAAAATTGATCCATAATGAAATCACTGTCATTGAGGAAGGTGAGCATGCGCAAGTGAGGGGAGGTGATGGTAATGTTGGCAGAAGGTAGGGTTGAAGGCATGTCGATTGGTTGAAAGATGTCATAGGAGTGGTTATGACCAGCTTGGTGATAGCGAGTGGCGTAAGTGATGACGGACTCTGATTGGATGGTACAATAGTCAGGTGCTTTGTAGAGACCACTAGCGGGGACAGAGCGAACGGAAGAACCAGGACACATGATTGTGACAGAGATGGGAACAGCAAAGAAGTACTGGACATGGTTGAGGTGAGCATGGTGGACCGGGAGGTCAAGAGCTGGGACAAAAGAACAGGCTGAGTAGATGGAATGGTTGCGAACTAAAGCAGACTCACAGGGTGTAGCACTGCTAGGGAAGATAGCGAAAAGGTTGGCAGCACAGAGACGAGAGGTCGGAGTAAGGGAGGAACATTGCTGGAGGTCTATGGAAGAAAGGAAGGCAACGGAAAGATGATCATGGGAGAGGAGGAAATATTCTGAAGGAACAGATACCTGTAACAAGGAGTTGTTGAGGCAGAAAGGGAAGGGAATGATGTGGAAATGTCATAAAGACTTTGTAGTTACTTGTAGAGAAGTATATTTTAGACTTGTGGTCGAGCGGCTTTTATATCTTGTAGTAGTTTCCCCACCAGATGTCATGTAGTGACGGGAGAGGTAAAGAATAGTATGGGACTATTTTTATTTGTC
This sequence comes from Coenobita brevimanus, assembly GCF_032717465.1. Taxonomy (NCBI): domain Eukaryota; kingdom Metazoa; phylum Arthropoda; class Malacostraca; order Decapoda; family Coenobitidae; genus Coenobita; species Coenobita brevimanus. Next base: position 22,470,952 of record NC_137037.1, on the reverse strand, counting down.
TTGGAAATATTAAACAGGTATAAGAGTATAAGTCCCGGGTAGCTACCTCCCTGTCTCGCTATCTCTCTCTCTTTCTGTTCTAAGGCTAATCTCCGTCTCGACCTCTCTCTAGGGTCGTTTGTCTCCTTCTCAACTCTCTTTCCTAAAATCTGGTGTAGCAGGGGTTCCTCATGGTTACCAGATCTTTCTCACGAGAGGACTGCTGACAGCTAACTGCATCATCTCCTTACTGGCCGCTGTCGTCAGCTTTCCTCAGTGTGAAGAGTGTGTAAGCATGCTTAGCACTGCTCGATTCTCGCAGACACAACACCTTCTCAATCATCTGACTTCCTGCTTCTATCTGTCTCTCTATCTATCTATTTATCTATCTATCTATTATGATTTGCAATTATAATATGGAGACCTACCACATTGCTCGGCCGCGCAAAAATGGCGTACCATCGACATTTAATAGTTATAATATATTAATACATACTACATACACATTATAATGAACTTATAAGCTAATCAAGTGAAATACATAATATTGTAAAGTAACATAATTGTATGAATATTGTATACATATATTATTCATAGTAAATAGTGATTATTCAGTAATATTACATTTAAACAAGTTGTATACATATTTGAATAAATGCAATGTTTGTTGTATAACACTTTGTAAGACGTGCATGTACAATAGACGTACGCATATAATTGTGCAATGGTAATACTGCTAGGTTATACATTACATATTTGAGTTATCGCTTTAGTAATGTCTAATATTTCACCTAACTTGTATGATGATACTGGTAATACAGAATTGTGCTATAATTGTATGACTTATATTGTGTTAATGCATAATTGTGTTGTCCTTATAATTGTAGTTACATTTTGTTAATGCAACTGTTAATTGGCAAAGTGTAACATAATGCAATCGTTTGTCGTTACATAATTGTTACATATCATTTGTAGGTACATAATTGTAATAATTGTAACATAATGCAATCGTTTGTCGTTACATAATTGTTACATATCGATTGTAGTTACATAATTGTAGTTAAAGTTACATAAAAGTTACATCTTGTTAATGCAACTGTTACATAATTGGCAAAGTGTAACATAATGCAATCGTTTGTCGTTACATAATTGTTACATATCGTTTGTAGGTACATTATTGTAATATGGAGTAACATAATTGTAATAACTGCAGTCCTAACATATGCTGCGGTCGATGATAGTGATGATGTGCCATGCCACTTGTTTGTGGAGACACAATTTGCCTTTTTGTTTGTAGTTTATGTGGTATTTTGGCATATATAGTAACACTTACACTTATTTTCATTTGTTTGTTATGTGATCTTACTCTATTTCTCTTTTTTTTTTTCTGTTTTACTTTCTTTCTTTTTTGTATGTATTGATTTTCTATAGTTTGTTTTTCTTTGCTTGTGTACACTTTTTTCCATGTTGTTCATGGTTACATAATTACTGGCTAATTTCCTAGGGATACTTTTTTAAAGTTTAGTTTATATTGCACAGATACTATAAAATGATATTATATAGTCCCATATTTTGTTATTTTATATAAAAAATATATACATATACACTATATACAGTATTAACTATACACACTGATTTGTTGTTCACCTGTACCTATCGTGAGTAATATGTGTGTCAGCACTGTGTGGAAATCATTGTCTTCACGATTGTGTTGAAGATGTTCACTCTTGCTAACGGCATTTGTGTTGGCCATTTTTTTTTTTTCTCTAGTTTACCGTGTAACTTAATTTGTCTGTTTCCACTAGGTAGCTTTAATTAATAAATGTTTAATACAGTTCTTTTAATTGCTCACTGAGTAACTGTGATGGTATATCTTCTTTATTACTTTGTAGATGTAATAATGTATAGTTGTATGTATGAAACACGTATTTTATGTAGGTATAAATGGTAACACTCGTTGGTAGTAAATAAATGTTATAATAAATGAATGAATATATACAGTGTAGAATATTTATTGTTGGTGCAAGTATTTAATGATTGAATTATGAAGATAATTGAAGTAAGTATGTGTATTTAAGTTGTAACTATACAGCACGTTTTATATGTTTGTGCAGAAGCTTATTGTCTATCACTGTGTATTGTATAAATGAAGTAACTATGTAACTCACTAATTTTTACCGTGGAGGAAAATGGTGTGAGTGGTGTTGCACGTGGTGATAGCGTTGTCCTTCGCGGGTTGATTGGCGCGCTGTCGTCTCAGCACATGGTGACGTCGGCTTCCCACACTGGTAGCTGTGGTGAGTGAATGAGTAGCGATGAGTAACTTGAGTGAAGACGGGTGAGTAAGACGAGTTGTGAATATGGACTTGGTGTTTTGCTGTCTTGACCTCTTCACACCTGCGTAAGCGGTGGGGGTTGGGTGGATGTAGCAGAGAGAGGAGGGTGAGGTCTGGTGGTTATGAGTTGTGAGTCGTCTCTCACTCTTCGTTTGTTTGTTTGTTTGTTTGTTTGTTTTCTTTCTTTCTTGATGTATTCTTGGTCCTTTTTTCTTGTGATTTACTCGTTGTAGGATGGAGACTGCCGCTACTTGTAGGTGCGTGTAGAAGATTATACAGACGACGTAGAGTTGTTAATTGTAGTTGATTGTAGATGGCTGTAGTTGATTGTAGATTATTTGCACTGTAGGCTGTATTTTGTAGGATTCAATGTAGAACTGAAGCTAATCTTGTAGACTCGGTTGCTTTTGTAGAAATTTGCTTTTAATTCGGAGACGATGTCCGCAGATTTGCTGGTTTGTCGTTAAGCTACTTGCAAGGCGTCGGTGATCTCTTGACCTCTGCATCAGCGTAAAGATCTGGGAGACGGAGGGGGCAGGATGGAGAGAATACTGTCAGGAGCTGATGTTGTTGGTTGTTTTCAATCTTGATATTTTGTAGGAATTTAATGTTGATTCGTAGACGAGGTTCGTATACGTTCGCTGCTACCAAATGTCATAAAGACTTTGTATCATAAAGCAGCGACTTTGTATTTGCTTGTAGAGGCAGGATATTTTAGACTTGTGGTCGAGCGGCTTTTATATCTTGTAGTAGTTTCCCCACCAGATGTCATGTAGTGACGGGAGAGGTAAAGAATAGTATGGGACTATTTTTATTTGTCTTGGAAATATTAAACAGGTATAAGAGTATAAGTCCCGGGTAGCTACCTCCCTGTCTCGCTATCTCTCTCTCTTTCTGTTCTAAGGCTAATCTCCGTCTCGACCTCTCTCTAGGGTCGCTTGTCTCCTTCTCAACTCTCTTTCCTAAAATCTGGTGTAGCAGGGGTTCCTCATGGTTACCAGATCTTTCTCACGAGAGGACTGCTGACAGCTAACTGCATCATCTCCTTACTGGCCGCTGTCGTCAGCTTTCCTCAGTGTGAAGAGTGTGTAAGCATGCTTAGCACTGCTCGATTCTCGCAGACACAACACCTTCTCAATCATCTGACTTCCTGCTTCTATCTGTCTCTCTATCTATCTATTTATCTATCTATCTATTATGATTTGCAATTATAATATGGAGACCTACCACAGAAAAGGTTAAAGGTTATGGCAGAACAGAGAGGAATATGGACGACGACGTATGTAGTGAGAAGAGTGGCTTCGAGAACAGGATAATAATATTCAAGGGAGGAGTAAGGGAGGACTGGGGAGAGACCGAAGGTGGAGTGAGCCCATTCCAGGACAGAACGGAGAGCTGAGACAGGTACTAAGTCGGCAGTGACACGTCCATTGATAGCATCGACCAGGATACGAACCAAGGTAGAGACTTGAGACAGGAGAGAGTCAACGGCCAGTTGGAGATTATCCATGTTGAGTTTGAGGTAGAAGAACTGAGAGATAACGTTGAGATCTGAAAGGTGGTGTTGTAAGATATCAGTGAAATTGTTTAGAGTGGACGTGACTTCATTGAGTTGGGTTGTGAGCTTCTGTAACATAGTGTGTTGGATTTTAAGGACTCAGCGTTGTGATTCTAGGGCTGAAGGTAAATGAGTGAGATCAGATTTGAAGCCAGAAATGTCACGGGCTGTAGCAACGCCAAACAAGCCACTCAGAATCTCACCACCGAAGTCGAAGAGACCTCGTTTCACACGAGAACGACTCACGGGTGTCTGAATGGAAAATGTGTCATTGAGCTCAGTGAATCTGTTACTTATGTATTGCAACTGCCAGGAGAGTGGGAGGAAAAGGTAATAGAGATACTCATTCAGGTTGTGTGTCCCCATGAGGGCCATGAGATGGTTCCTGATTCCGTGGAGCTGGTGGGCGTAGGCAGGTAGGGCAGTGGCTACATCGGCCAGGGGCGCAAGATCGTAGCGCAAAGAGGCGATGTCGTCGATAAGCATTACCTCGCCTCCCGAGCCGACCAAGGCCCCGGGACCTACTCCACCATCGTCCTGACCTGACCTAGACCCCAGGAGGGTCAGCACTGCCAGCAGGGAGATCGCTAACATCGTACCTAGGAAATCAGGGTAGAGTTAATGGGGGAGGTCGTGAAGAGATTGATGGGCAGAGCGCAGTTTGGACCGATATTGATTGGTTGATGAATGAGCAGGTGGAGATGGAGATGAAGGAGACTGAGGGATAGGTGGAGACAAGGTAGACTGAAGGATGGGAGGAGGGGAAGAGGGGGCAGGAGGTTGTGTAAGTGACTCTTCCAACACGAGGCCACGAGGTGCTCGCTTTAAGTCATCGACGTGGACCCATCTGGTGTCCCTAGTGGACAGGTCCTGGAGGTGAAATTTGTTGCCTTGTTGAGTGAGGACGCGGTAGGGCCCTGTAAATTTGTCATCCAACTTAGAGGAACGCGTATGGGAATGAGCAAAGACAAGATCGCCTACACTGATAGTGATAGGTGAGGCGGACTTATGTTGGCGCTGCAGCATGTCCTCCTGAGAGGAAGCCAAAGTGGATTGGACATACTGGTGGATTGTCTGGAAGTTGGCCAATTTTAGTTTAACATAATCATCCATGTTGTAGATGGGTTCTGGCTTTGAGGATAAGAGAGAGTATGGGAGGTCCTTGTCAAAATCAAAGAGGACGAAGAAGGGAGATTCAGCAATGGATGCATTGATGGAACTATTGATGGAGGATGCCACTTGGGGAATCCAGTCATCCCAGGACGAACTATGGGAGCCTAGATGTCTGAGGCACTCTAAGATTTTTCGGTTGTGGCGTTCTACAAGGCCATTGGAAGCCGGATGGTTAGGCACGACATTGCACTTACTGATATGAAAGTGGCGACAGATCTCATCGAGAAGGCTATTGTTGAACTCTGTACCGTTGTCAGTAAGAATGGTATGAGGGGTACTGAACGGGCAAATTACGTGATCTACAAGGGCACGTGCAACGCTCTTCGCGGTCTTGTCGGAGAGGGGAACGAGGACACAGTAGCGGGAGAAGTGGTCGACCGCTACGAACAAGTACTCAGTGCCAGATCCTGTGAGAGGGAGTTTTAAGAGATCGATTGAGACAGTTTCCCATGGTTGTGACGGGATTGGGTATTGTAAGAGAGGTGCTGGTAAGCCGGTTGATCCTTTGTGGCGGTGGCAGGAGAGGCAAGAGTCACAGTGGGCATTGATATCGCGGCGCATGGTTGGCCAATTGTATTTGAGACGTGCTTGGCACAAGCATCGGTCTTTACCTGGATGGGAAGCTTGAGGAGTATTATGAACAATATGAAGAATCTTTGGTATCAGGGCAGTGGGGACAACAAGTTGGCGTACTTCGCGATTGGGCATATCTTTGCCTGTTAGCAGTGTTTTCCTGTACAAGAGATCATTGTCTAGCATGAACTCATCTAGTGATACTGGCAGAGTAGGTAAGGTCGAGGCATCGCCAGATTCTAGGAAATAAATGACTTTGGACCACATGGGGTCTTGGCGCTGAAAGTTTTGAACAACTTCTGACGTTAGTGTAGTATTTTCAGTTACTTCAGGCTGCAGTGATGTTATAGCTGCTGCTACGTGACGTGAGAGTGCGTCTGCGACTACATTCAACTTGCCTGGTACATATTGAAAAGTGGGATTAAAGTCCTGGATGATGACAGACCATCTAGCTAACCTACCTGTTAGGTTGCGATTTTTGAACAAATCACATAGTGGAATGTGGTCTGTTTGGATATGCACTGGATAACCATAGACGATATCTCTGAAATGTTTCAAGGACCAGATTACCGCTAGCGCTTCGAGATCTGTGACACTGTAGTTATGTTCAGCGGTTGTAAGGGTGCGACTAGCATACGCTATTACGCGCTTCCTTGATGCTTCATCGAGTTGCATCAAAACGGCACCAAGTCCAGTGCCTGAGGCGTCTGTGCAGAGAAGGAAAGGTGTGGCATAATCAGGGAACGCTAGAACAGGGGCATTTACAAGAGCTGTCTTTAGCTTTTGGAAAGCCTGTGACTGGTCGTTAGTCCAAACAAAGGGCACATTCTGCTTGAGTAAGTGGGTCAGAGGAGCGGCGATCTGTGCATAATTCCTGATAAAGCGACGATAATAGCCACTGAGGCCCAGGAAACTTCGTACAGCGTCGGTAGTGGTAGGTTCTGGGAAGTTAATGATGGCCTTAGTTTTATCCTCATTAGTATGAATGTCTTGTGCATCTACAACATGGCCTGGGAATTTGATTTTCTTTCGCAGGAAGTCACATTTACTGAGATTGATTTTCAGGCCTGCGAGCTGGTGTTCAAAGACTTGCTGGAGTTTGGTAAAATGATCAGGGATGGATTTACTCACAACAATGATATCATCTAGGTAAGCAAAAAGAGAGTGTCCCATCATACCGCTGAAGACTGAATGGATAAGTCGCATGAACACGGAAGGAGCATTTCTCAGACCAAAAGGGAGTCTCTTAAACTGAAAATGTCCGGAAGGGGTGCTAAAGGCTGTAACTGGGCGAGAGGACTCTTCCATTTCGACCTGCCAGTACCCGCTGAGGAGGTCTAAAGATGAAAAGACTACGTTATTTTCACCAAGGGATTCTAGCAAATCAGTGAGGACAGGTAACGGGAAACGGTCTGGAACGGTGACAGAATTGACCTTACGATAGTCGACTACTGGTCTAAAGTTGCCGTCCTTCTTTGGTACTAAGAAAAGTGGGCTATTCCATGGACTGATGGAGGGTTCAATAATGTCCTGGTCTAACATGTTCTGTACCATTTGATCTGTTTCCTTTCTCTGGCTATGAGGCAATCGATACGCTGGTATGTAAATCGGCTGAGTTCCTGGGAGTAGTTCAATCGTATGTTTGACAAGGTCTGTTCTACCCATCGGTTCACCGGGTAAGGCAACCACGTTTCTGTACGAGGTCAGAAGGTCGAGGAGTTGAGGCGTATGTTCTGGGAAATCTGTGCAAGTGAGATGTGAGAGCATATCGGGTGAATGAGTCGGCGCAGATCCCGTAGAGTTAATAGTACATACACCGATTGGCGTATCATCAGTCTGAATAGTAGGAACTGAGGAATCTTGGCACACCTTTACGGCCGCTGGGTATACTAGGAAGTCTCCAATCTTTACACCACTTTTAAGTTTTAGTGGAGCATTTGTGACATTGAGCAAGTACAGGTAGCATAAACTGTCCTCTAAGACTGTACACCACGCTGACTCATAAGTCAAGCCATTCACACAACACGTCTCAGGCAGGGTTAGTACATCCACTCCTTCTTTCGCACCAGCAACACAAACAGAGACTTTGGTGAACTCATGCGGTAACAAAATTGTGCACGTATTCGTTACTGCACGTTTCGTCTCTGCGTGTTGGAGAAGATCATGCAGACTGTGTGAGGTAGGTAACTGAGACATGTCTGAGTCAGCGATAGTGTTGTCGGGAGAGGATGTAAGAGCCATGTTCGAGGGCTGAGATGATGTATCAGGGGACATTGAGGAATTTATGTCCTTGCCCGCAGTCAGTAAAGGAATGATCTCTGTATTCTCAGATGATGATAGTGGTGGTTTGGGCTGGGTTGGACTTTTTGGTAGTGACAGAGACAGAGGTAATTGAAGGACTGATTTGATCGTAAGAACAGGACAGGGACATTCCATAGTGTAAACCGGGAATCCAGAAATGTCTATACTACCACAAGCAGGTAATAATGCAATGGAATGTTGTGCCATGGTGGAGAAACCAATAAGGGCATATGCGGGATACTGCAAGTCACTAGTGACATGAAATTCAATGAGGATAGGGGGCAAAGCTCTGTGGAGTTTGACTTCAAGGGTGACTCTTCCCTTAACCTTAAACTCTGAGCCGTTAACACCACATAGGCGAATGTCTGGTGGTTCTAGGAAACTGACGTGGCTGTGATGGCGATGAATAATTTGTAAGGAATTTTCGGAGATGAGATTTACTATAGATCCTGTGTCCAAGAAGAATGACGTTGGTATGTCATGACTGCTTCTGAGAATGACTAAACCCGAGGATGTTATGGGACCTACATGGCGGATGGGGAGTTGGGTTTCTGGTTCTACGTGATATTGGTCCGATACGGGCACGGTGCTTCCCCCGACTGTGGGCGGTTGAGGTAACGACATTCCTCAGTGGTGTGAGTCGTGCTTGATTTGTGGTATTTGCAGTGTGGACGACGTGAGCGGGAAGGCATACGCTGTCTGGTTTGGGAGTGAGGACGTCTGTATGTACGGTCGCAACTGGACGCCCGATGTCCAGGATGACCACAGTACCAGCAAAGAATCGAAGATTGTCTGTTCCGTCGGGCGCTAGATTGATCACGACCTGCGGTAGGAGAGCGATGTGTGGCAGGTCTGCCGCGTGTGGTGGGACGGGAGCGAGATTGGTCTGGGGTAGTGGAGGTGTGACAGACTGAGGAGGCCAAGGGTTGGGTGGTGCCCTGACGCGTGTAGTTCGAACCTGTTTTTCATGTATGGCTTTAGTGACCTGAATAATTTTATCTCCTGGATTGAAACCGATTTCCAAGGCTAGCTCTCGCTGTTTAGGAGTAAGCCAGTGAAGGAATCTCAGGTAACCAATTAAGTCAGCAAAGTTGGTGAGTGAAAGCATTGGAACGCCATTCTTGTCTTCTAACCATTTCGTGCCTACCAGTAATTGGAGCATCTCGCTACTAGTTGCTTTCATGGCGGCGGCAGCTTCGCGGAGCTTGGCATATTGCGCTGGGACACGCAAGTCCTCATCTAGTTGGTTTAGGAGATTAATGAATCCCATGAGAGACGCGGTATTTGAATGCTGGCAACAAAGGCTGATGAGTTCCGTACGAAAATAAGCAAAGGTACGAATGCTATCGAAATGTCCTGCACGGATCGCGGATCCGATGGCTGATTTACCGTGGTGCAAGCAACCGAGGAGGTAAGCTACTTTGAGCGATTCCTCGGTAATTTGTCTATTGTTTATTTCCGTTTCAACTTCTCGGAGGAAATCATAGACAGACCAAGCTGGGTCCTGGCCAGTAAATTTGGGACGATTGGCATCGTCGAGATAGATAGACTGTGGAGGGTTGGCCATGGCTGGAAGTGTAGAAGTGGCGGGAGGAGAGGTGTGGGAGAGAGAGAAGGTAGGTGCAGTTAAGGGCGAGGAAGACGGGGTATGAAGGGAGGCAGGAGAAGTAACGACAGTGGAAGGAGTAGAGGAAGAAGAAGGGAGAGTAGAGGCAGGAGTAGAGGAGGAAGTATCTGGATTTACGAGGGTAGGACGGGTAGTAAGTGATTCTGCGGGAAGTGAAACGGGAGTCTCAGGTACAGGGCAGTGGTACTCTTTGCCACTTCGTAAATGAGTGATGGTGTTAGAGTCGGCAGACAGGGTATGAGCAGGTGACGTTTCCGGGTCGAGAGGGCTGGTGGTAAGCGGTTGATGTGGAAAGTATGACATTTAATGCGGCAATGGAAGATGAAAGGATGAAGATGGATACGTAGGTGGAAATGTATAAATAACAATGAGAGAATGGAATACACTAGGTGCGAAAATGAATGAAGTTGCGGGCATGGATGGTTTAAATAAAATGCGAAGGATGAGATGGAATATAAATAACCTAGGTGAAGATGAAAACGGGGTAATGGAAATGAGATGGAATATTTACAATAACCAATCTGTAGAGAAAATCGAGGATAATCTCTATAGAAAGGAAAGATATACTATAGTTACACAGTAGAAACGGGAGTGTCGAGAGGTATGACGTGCAGGGTGGCTGGGCGTAGCTGGGCTGGGGCGAGGCGGGGCGGGGCGGGGCGACGGGGCGGGGCTGGGCGGGGCTGGGCTGCGGGGTAGAGACAGCTGGGCGGAGAGGAGAAGAGACGCCGCGATGAATCACCGGTAGGGAGTGGCGGTCTTAGGAGGCTCCGTAATGCAGACCAGATGCGGGCGACGGCGGAGGCTGGTGGTGGGTGGGGAGGGCAGATGTCGGCGCAAGGCAGGTGTAGAGCTGGTGAGTTGCAAATGCAGAGAATGGTGGTGGGCAGGCAGCGGGCAGACAGTGATAAGTGGCACCGTGGGGGCAGGAGCTATGATGAGTCCAGAACAGGTGCTGGGAACAGGTGCAACAGGTGCGTAGGTTGGCGACGGTGACACGTGCGGTCAGGAACAAGGCGTATGGGTGCGGTGGTTTGAGAGATGAGCACTGGTGAGAAAAATGGTACACTCGAAAAGCACAGCCAAGGTATAGAGGCACGGAGGAGGGGCGAGGCTGGCAGATGCGAGTCATCGTGTATCTTGTTGTATCACTAAAAATCCAAGGAGGTGGTCAGAATGTGATGGTTCGAAACACCGCTGCTACCAAATGTAACTTGCAATACTTTGGTGATAGAAACTCTGTGTACAAACAGCTAGATAAGGAGTTTATTACAAGCTCACAATAAAACAGTCTGCCCTTCTTGGCTGTCTGCTAAGAACTGATGCAATAACGCCGTCTTCAGGCGTGGGAAAGGGTGGTGACCTAGCAAGATTAGTAGGGGCATGTATGCATTGGGGGAGGGACATATATACATCGGGAGTAGACATATTGTGGAGGGGGTACAAGTTTCAAGACACCGAAATTATGTGAAAGACATTTCTGTGACAATTATGTGGGACAAGCTGAATGTGGCGATATGTAATAACATAAAAGGCTGATGAGGGACCTCTAAATATAAATATTTTTGAAAAATATTTTGCATGACATGTTTACGTGTTATATGGAATGTTTTCAGGGGGTATCATCCTACAAATTCTCAAGATCGAAAATTATGACCACCCTAGCTACTGTATAGTTAAAAAGAAACCTCAGGAATATGATGGTAGAGTATCTTGGGAAGCTTACTGTACATGTAACACAAGAAAATTGGCCACCAGTGTAATGCAAGGAACTTTAGTCACCAATAACTGACCCCAGTGAAATAAAGGAAATAATAGAAAACCACCAGAGTAATGCTGAGAAATTTTGAAGATTATGGAAAATGGGTAGCGTGATCTTATTTGAGAAATTATGGGAAATGGGGTAGCGTGACCTTATTAGAGGGTTTATGGGAATTATGGTAGCGTGATCTTATTAGAGGGCCTATGGGAAATGTGGTAGCATGCACTATTGAAGAGAGTGCGTGAGCTGTTAGATAAGCACACTTTGCGGGCCACTCAGTCTCGTCTGCACTATACCCTGGAGGATAACAAAACTCGAATTTCAAAATGACTTAACCTAAGATTTACTAAGCATTAAGAACTGAGACAGATTACTCTACAAACTGGGAACGATCAAACCAGATAAAATATATTCACGGTCTGTAACTCCAGAGTTATGACTTTTTACAAACCTAAATTAATACTCGAAAAATACTGATACAGCTGTACATCTAACCCTATCCACTCATACGCTGATGACTCCACCCTTCACCTTTCCATTCGGTTCCCGCAACGCCCATCTCAACAGTTACTTCAACAAACAAGGGATGAGGCTATGGCACACCTAATGTCTGACTTGGCTCGTATCTCTGACTGGGGTAAAAATAATATGGTTGTCTTTAATGCATCTAAGACTCAGTTCTTACACCTTTCAACCCGACAAAATCTTCCACAGGTATACCCACTAATGTTTAATAATATTCAGCTTAATCCTACATCATCCTTGAACATGCTTGGGGTTTCATTTACTCGGGACTTATCTTGGAAAGATCATATTACATCTCTTGTAAAATCTGCTTCCAAGAGATTGGGTGTGCTAAGCCGACTCCGCTCTTTCTTTACCCCTGCGCAGTTGTTGACTCTATACAGGGGTTTTATCCGCCCCTGTGTGGAGTACAACTCTCATGTGTGGGGAGGCTCCCCTCATACAGCTCTTCTCAATAGGGTGGAGTCAAAGGCTTTTCGTCTCATTAACTCTCCTCCTCTTACTGACTCCCTTCAACCTTTGTCTCTTCGCCGCACTGTTGCATCTTTATCTCTTTTCTATCGCTACTTTAATGGTCACTGCTCCTCTGAACTGTCTGCTTGCATTCCTCCACCTCTACGACGGGCGCGTAGCACCCGTCTGGCAGCAGACTCTCATCCTTTTTCTGTCCAACTCTCTAATGCAAGAATTAACCGTTACTCCCAGTCTTTCATTTATGCAACAGGTCAACTCTGAAACTGTCTCCCTCTGTCTGTATTTCCTGCTGCCTATGATCTCCAGTCTTTCAAACGCAGTGTGTCCAGGCATCTCAAAATGATCGGATCTTGAATTTGGCTCTATATTGTATTTTGTTTTTCTCTTGGAGGGAACTGTTACTGCGGGCTCATGGCCTTTGGTTCCTTCTTCCTCGCATAAAAAAAAAAAAAAATATTGATCCCGTGGTCACAGTTGGACTTACTGGGAAGAAGTAAAGATTACCACTAAGATATTCCTACGATTTAGCACGTATAACACAAGAATCATGTACAACTGAATATAGTTTTCAAATAGATCAGTAATCAAATGGACAATTATGAAATGGACCAGCCGATATTTTCTTAATTAGGCTACATGAACTAAGAGATGGGGGAGGGATGATATAGTGTGTGAGACGCGGGCTAGGCAGTGGCTTGAAAGCACAATGATCTGCAATGTCGAAGAGAAGTGGCGGTCTCGTGATTCAGTACAAGTGGGATGAAGGGAAATATCACCAATTTAACTCACGACTGTATGACTTAAAACACGAGGAAGAGAAAAGGGGGGGGGGGTGAGAGCTTGGGCACTAACCTGCAACGATGAAAAGGAGCGATGATCTGATTTTTTTTTTTTTTTTTTTAAGCCTATCGACCATTGAGGCTGGAGCCCCTAGTCATTAAGGCAAAAATATATATATGTATATACATTAACACACACACACACACAAATATATATATATATATATATATATATATATATATATATATATATATATATATATATATATATATATATATATATATATATATATATATATATAGATAGATAGATAGATACACACATCCATGCAAAGAAACATACACACTTTCATGCACACGTACATATATATATATAATAATTTTATTTTATCTTTTTGTATTTTTATTTTTATTATTTTTTCTTAATTTATTATATTATTAACCTTATATTACTTATAAACAAAAATACCAAATCTAAAGACCCTAAAACTAACCACCTAACAGACAAATTGCTAACCTATACTAAATCCTAAGAGACAAATAACTAGACCTACACTAATGGTAAAAAAGCCTCAACCAAGAGAACACCATCGACTGCAGATATGTAATGCCTTTCTACATTACATACCTGCACTCATCACCTGGTGACTGTCAGTCTAGGCACAACCTAATATAGGGGACATCAATATATGAAAAGGAACCAGGCGAGTCAAGAACATTTCCATATACGTCAGCTGTCGGCTCTAATTAGAATAACTTAACCAAGATGGTATAATGTATTTACATAATTTGTACAAAAAGTGAAGAACCTCGCCCAGCAACCACCATCGACTGCAAGTGCCCAATACCTTTCTATATTGCACACTTGCATTCATCAGCTGGTGACTGTCAGGCAAGGAACTTGGCTTAACCCGCCGCGTCCCGGAGACGTGAATTCACGTCCTCACATGATGTGCACTCATATCCCGGAGACGTGAATTAACGCGGCAACATTGCAAGGTCCCTAATTTGCACAATTTTCAGTTTTCGCGAGTTATTTCACGAGTGATTTTTGGCACGTATACACGGGACACCTTCCTCTATTCCTCTACAAGATGCCAAGCAGGGACAATGCCTTACACCGCATAACCTCTCCCCCCCTCTGCACGCCATTGTCTCGGCAATTCACCTGTTACCAGTGACCTGGCCAGTAAAGACATTCAGGGCCAGAGTGATTCCCCAATTGATGACAATGTGGAGGACAAAGTTTACATAGCATTAGAGGAAGAAACAGTCAGAAATGATGATCAGGTAATGTGGGAAAAAAAGGTCATGAATGGTGATGAGTTAGTGAGTGAAACAATGCTTATAATGCCTATATTACTGTTTGAAAACCAATATACTCTTGTAGTACAGTGGGGCACCAACTTTCGCTACAGCAGGATTCGCGGAATCCACTTTCGCGGCATGCACCAAATATTCCCTAACTTCCACTTTCGCTTGAAAAAAAATTGATTTTCGCGCACAAATTTTGGGTTTGGGACAATATTTTGAACTCTGAATTTCCTGCACCGCCTGCCCACAACCCACCGCCATCTTGAATGACGTCATGTCAACACTCTGTCCACCCATTCCCGCCATTGTGTACGAGCGTGCTAGCTCCATTGTGTTGGATTCTCACGGTTCAATGGCCTCTACTATACCTGGTAGTTTGGGGAAAAGGCCTGGTGGTGTGGGGGGAGGGCCGGGAGGCAGTGGTGGTGATAAAAAGTGGCCGGGACATTCAAAAGTCGGGAGGAAAGGCTCGGATACTTACCCCCAACATCCATTAAACACCTCAACCTGGTCTCTGTGGTATGTTTCTCCTCATATAATGTGTACTGTACAGTTTTTATTGTTTGTATCTCACAATGCAATGTACAATAGTGATTTGATGTACTGTATTGCAAGTGAAAATGAAAATCTGATGTTACTTTAGGATAACCTGGAACCAATTAGCCTTTTTGCCATAAAGACAATGCCCCAATTTTCGCTAATTCCACTTTCGCGCATTATTTTTGGACCCAATTAGGTGCGAAAATTGGTGCCCCACTGTACATATAAATTCGTACCAAGTAAATAAATAAATACTGTTTATGAGTGGATAAAATAGTTACCCTCCCATAGAACTCGTTTTCTTTGGTGCCAGCCTGTTAGAAAGCCCAGTCAGGTAAGGAGGTACTCGTACCTAGATCGAGTATTTTAAACCTCAGGTGAGTGATTTCTCTATGAATTTTCGATGTTTCTCACCAAAAGCAGATGTTTGAGCCCCCCCCCAAAAAAAGGTCCAAAAATGTCGGGACTGGGGCGTACCACTGCCCAGAAAATGTCGGGATGGGGTGAGTTAATGTAGGGGACATCAATATTAGAAATAGATTAGTGGGAGGAGGAACTATTTCAAATATGTCAACTGTCAACCCTAATATAACAACATATACATATTTACCATTGATAAAAACCATAACCACGCAGTAAAAAAGTCACATCACTCTGATCAGTCCAGTTTCTCTCAAGAAAGCCATCAATTTATCAGTCATAACAATGTCCCCATCACCCAGGATGGAGGAAAGGGTGAAGGGGATATCTGCTGTGCTGCAGTAATTTATAAGTTAAGCACGTTCACGAATAAATCGTCGACAGCGCACGATGATATGACTGATAGATAACACCGCATTACAGATGTCACAGGTCGGTGGGAAGCGTCTTTCCTTGTATGGTTTCATGTGAGTTAAAATGGTGGCATTGAGCCATAGCCGTGCCAACACTTTTTCTTCTAGGCAACTGGGACGGTTGGCAGTGTCCCAGTTGCCCAGGTATGGCTTACAGGTTGGAATATTTAGTCTGGTCCACTGACCTTGCCACAGAAGATTTATTGATTTCTTTCTGAGAGAGAGACTCGACCGTAGATCACGAGGAACGTCCCAAGTCTCCTCGAGCTCTACAGCCAACTTTGCAAGTAAGTCAGCCTACTCATTGCTGTAGATACGACAATGACCAGGCACCCAGATCAGCGTGAATGACTTGTTGCATGAATGCAACTTATTAACGATGTGGCCCTGGATCTTGTGAGAGTCCGTAGTGCAAGATGCAATTGCCTGAAGGGCTGATTTTGAATCTGAAAATATGACAAATAGTCATGCCTAGAATTGAGAGCATAGTCTATGGTTTTGTCAATAGCAAAAAGTTTTGAAGTAAACACAGATGTATGAGTCGGCAACCGATACCTGAGGGCACATTCAGTCGACCACACAGGTGCACCCACACATTCACTCGACTTGGAGCCGTCAGTGTACAAGTGGTGGGACCCCAAGTGACAAGTGATGATGTTACGAAACAAGTGGTGGACCTCCGCCTCCGGCGCCTTGGCCTTTGGTGCTGGGAGCCATGTAACATCAACTGTAAAGCCAGGTGGCTCCCAAGGCGCTATATATTTTTTAATACCAAGTTGTCACAGTCACTGGGGTCCACACCAAGCTCCTGAATCAGTAAGTGGAGGCGAACGGCAAGTGGCCGACGCACCCCCTGCAGAAGGTGGTGGTATTGACGCAGGGGGGTAAAGGCCACATTGCCGATATTACATTTCCTTGATGTTCGTAGGCCATACGATAATGCCAGGTGGTCATGGCGAATACAGAGGGGAGGCACATTAGCCTCCAGTACCATACGAGCCACACGGATACACCGGACAGTTCCAAGACACATTCGCAAACATTTATTCTGTAACACATCCAATCCTTTCAGCGTGGCATCAGATGCTGAGCCATACACCTGTGCACCATAGTCTAGCTTCGATCGAATAAGGGACTTATACACCATTAACCCCTTAACCACTGGGCGTCACTTTCGTGACGCTTGGGAGCAAGGGATCATACCGCGGGGCGTCGCTTTTGTGATTCTGTGTTATTTTGAATTCACCCGGGCTTCCAAGTGGGGGCTTGTATCATCTATCAGTACTGCCAATGTCCAACACTAGTCAGCACTCCTAATCTCATCTGTACTCCCATCCATTGTTGACAATTTAGCCATTTCTCCCCATTCTTGACTCCCCTCCCTACCCCCCCTCCATTACCCTATCCTCTCGCCTGCCCGGCCGTGCTACGCTAAGTAAATCTTCCCTGGAATTTTTCACTGATTTCATCCATTGAAATAAGCCCAATGTCCTATTCTTATACCAAATAATATATACAAGAAAGAAATAAGGTAAGTGAGAGTGCCAAACACCTGGAATTGGCTAATTATCACCTGACAACACCTCACGTGCACTCGTTCGCTAATTTTCGCTGTTTTTTTCCCCTTGAAATATGCCCTATAATCTATTTTCGTAATAAATATACATGTAAGGAGGGAAGGGAGAAGCCTAAGTGATATTTACATTCACCTGGAACTACCTAATTTATAATGTATTGTCTAGATTTCCTGCCAATCATATCAGTGCTAGACTTAGCTGTTTCAAGAAGTAATATTGGTAACTCTGAATAACCCCTTAGCAGGCCTCCAGCTGGCCCTCCGTTATCAGGTTACTCTCAACTTCCGAAGCGAGAGTACGTATGTTTCTTCTTGCTGACTTCAAGGCCTTTTTTCACCCCCATGCAAATGGCCCTGTGACCTTTACCCCCTACTAAACCTCGTGTGGAAATAGGTAAAGGGCTGACAATTGATAAAAGAGTGACTACGATCTTTCTATTGAGTAAAACAGTGCAAGTGGAATTGTAAATAATGTGTAAATAATGTGTAAACAGCAAGTGAAAGTAATGAATGTAAATATACGTGAACAATGGAAAATAGTTTTATATGTTATTTCAAGTGACAGTGCACAACACAGTGTAAATAAAATAGAAATGTAAATAACGTAAATAAAATAGAGAACGTAAATGTAAATGTAAATGAGTAGTATTATAAGAATACGAGTATATACCCTAGGAGTAATGAAAGTGAAAGTTTCACTCTAGCATGTCTGAATGCTATGAGTTATGAGAGTGAAGATGAAAGTGACATTCACTCTCAATGCCAGTATACAGGACGAGAAAGTGAATGCTACGTATTTTACTGAAAGAAATTGAATCCCTACAGTGACAATAAACTAATACTACTGAAGGAAACTTATGAATAAAGACTGTAGATATATATAAGTGTTATATAGTAATAGAAATATAAAGTGTGAGGGGTTTTATGAATAATAAATGACAGACTACTAAGAGTGAACTAGTGCCAGTGCGACGATCAGACGCGCTCGTAATTTCCATTGCTTTCACAGTGTTTTTTTTTTTAGTATGGATCCCAAACTACTTGAAAATTGTAGAATAGTGTTTATAGTGTTTGTATCTGGCTGTGGTAATCATATTACGGGTTGTCGGGAAGTGTAAAGTGGAAACTTCGTTACCCTACTTCAGAGGTCTCCACAAGTCCTACGGTAACTGACGAAGGCTCAACAATCATTCCAGGAGAAAGCTGAAGGTATGTGCCATAAGCATATGTAATTTTATTATTCTAGGACTAATAACTGATTTTTGGCAAATATTTTTTGAGAGTCTGTCGGAGCCCAAATAACCCCGCAGCACACGCAAGTCATTGGTAAACAAGCCCGCGGTGTAGGGGTTAATAAAGATTTTCTGTCGGCACCTCAGGTAGTACCCACTAGGTACTTGAGGACATTTAACGGTTTATCACAACGAGCAAGCAAAGTATTAACGTGAAGTTTAAAATTCATTCTATGATCAAAATGTATTCCTAAAAATTTTACAGAATTTTGAAAAGGTACCGTCTGATTATCCAAAGTTAAGCACAAATTAGGTATGTTACGATTAGTGAAGACTACAGCGGCACACTTACGGACGGAAAACTTAAATCCCCACTGCAAGGCCCATAGGTGGACGGAGTCAAGGGCTGTTTGAATCTGCCCAGCCGAAAATTGTGCATTACGGGAAGAGTGCCATATTGCACAATCGTCAGGGTAGAGCGAGTATTTAAGATTCCTGGGAATGGGAGCTGATGACAGAATATCATTGATCATAATACTAAATAAAGTAGGACTAAGCACACTTC
Source organism: Coenobita brevimanus (assembly GCF_032717465.1). NCBI lineage: Eukaryota > Metazoa > Arthropoda > Malacostraca > Decapoda > Coenobitidae > Coenobita > Coenobita brevimanus. Next base: position 22,451,805 of record NC_137037.1, on the reverse strand, counting down.
CCTGCGGCACCCCGTTTTCCTAGAAAAATATATCTGATGTTATGTTACGGGGCAATTTGACAGAGAAAGTCCTGTCCCCTAAAAGAAATTTGAAATAAAAATAGGCAAATTTCCTCTTAAACCATAAGCATAGAGCTTCATTAGTATACCGTGTCGCCATGTCATGTCATAGGCTTTATGGATGTCCAAGAACACCCCTATCATAAATTCTTTATTGGCAAATGCCTCTGCAATACAATGCTCCAAATTCTTTAAATGATCTAGTGAACTTCTGTATTTACGGAAGCCACATTCTTGATCATTTAACAAATTCTTCGACTCTAAAACAAAAACAAGCCTATTGTTTACCATACGTTCCATGACCTTACATAGACAAGAAGTCAACACAATAGGACGAAATGAAGTGGAATTCATAAGACGACCAGCCTCTTTGGGTATCGGTATGACGTGCACAAAGTGCCATGAGTTTGGGAACGTTCGAGATGCCCAAATCTCGTTGTACAATGCTAACATCTTAATCAGGTTGTCCTGATTCAGATGCTGGATCATGCCGTACGTGATGGTGTCTGGTCCAGGGCTGGTGTCTTTACAGGATATAAGGGCAAGGAGCAGTTCATCTAGCGTAAACTCTTGGTTGTACGGGGAGTCTACGTCTTCTGTGGCAAAGTCTAATATCTGTAGCTCAGCCAAGCGTTTATGGTGTTGAAAACGCGGGTCGTAATTGGCTGAGCTACTTACATGAGAAAAACTCCTGGCGAGGATGTTAGCAACGTCCACGGCCTCGTCATAAATGTCATTACTAACCTGAAGGGTGGTGACAGGGAAATAAGGGCCTTTATTATTTAATATTCTTATAGTGGACCAGACTTTATGTAATGGTGTTGTACGAGTCACCGTGGACACAAAGGACCGCCAGGAGTCACGTTTGGCCCTTCTTATTATTCTCCTTGCCTCAGCCCATGCCTGTTTGTATGCAATAAAATTTTTCTCAGTGGGCTGACTATCAATAATCCTGTATCTCCTATTGCGTTTTCTTAATGCTTGTCGGCAATCTGGCGTCCACCAATGTGCTCTATGCTTCGCATGAACTGTATAAGTCTTGGGAATAACAGCCTCAGCTGCGTGTAATATGAAAGTAGTTATATTTTCGACTTTAACATCTATGGTCTCCCCAGATATATCTAAATTGGCGATCCTTGAGAAGGATCCCCAATCTGCTTTCTTATAGTTAAAGTTTGGAGGTGGAGGGTCCAAAATGATGCTGCATGTATAAGAAAGACAGATTTTTAAATGATCACTTCCCAAGAAGTCGTTGTAAGGGTCCCATGAGAAATCTTGATGTATACCAGGGGAGGCCAAAGATAAGTCAATGGCCGAAAAGTTGCCAGTACGATCATCTACACGAGTTGCTCTACCATCGTTCAGAAGACAGAGGTTGGACTGTAGTATTAGGTCGGCTACTTGCTCCCCATGACCATCAATCCTCAAGCTACCCCATTGATAGTGATGGGCGTTAAAATCGCCCAACACTAACTTATTTCCAGGAAGATGTTCAAAAAGTGAATTTAAAGCATCACTATCAATGGGGCCATGTGGAGGACAGTAGAGAGAACAAATAGACAGATACGTGTTATTAAATCTTACTCTGCATGCGACAGCTTCCAGAGTAGAATTTAGAATCACTTCCGTTTGTGTGTGTGATTTGTGTGTGTAAATGGGAACTCCGTGACCTTCATATCTTCTATACTAGTGGTAGTGTTTGAACTGTGAAGGATCAGGGTGATCCTCCAGGCGCATCTCCTGTAAACAAACAACGTCTGGCCTGTGTAGTGAAAGCAAGATTGCTATATTTGGTAACTTATTCCCAATACCTCTACAATTCCACTGTAATAGAGTGAATGCGGTGGTTTAAGATTTTCACTGGGGGCCAGTGTGCTTGGTCTTTTTGGTCACCCGCCAGCAGGCGAATGACTGCCGGGGGACCTATCCCGGTGCTTTTTTGTGGAGATCTCCATAGTCTCATCAATAACGAGGCTCCCAGACTCCACCGAGGAAGAGCTATTCTTTCTCTCCCTCACTGGTCCAGGAGCAGGAAGGACATGAGGACGTGACTGTTTAGTGAGGGTGGTCAAATTAATCTTGTCAGACTTGTCTGGCTTCGATTTTGGCCGCACTGACTGCGAAGGAGCAACAGTAGCCTGGGAGTAGGAAGTAGCAACAGGGATGTCCGTCAGAGAGTTGGAGCGTACAGGAGGCTTAGACTGAGAGGTAGGGCGTGGGGCATGAGGAGCAAATGTTAGGTCAGTCTGTGTCTCAACGGTGCACATCACGGGACGGGACACAACCGCCGATGCATAGGAGATATTAGGCTTGGGAGTTGCATGCAACTCCTTCACCTTCTTCCTAGCATCGTAGAAGGAAATGCCCTGTGTCACTTTTACTGTGCAGACCTCCTTCTCCTCCTTCCACTTGGGACAAGCCCTCAAGGAAGTGGTGTGAGCATCCTTGCAGTGAAAGCAGCATTCAATCTCGGATGTACAGTTGTCAGCAGAGTGACCTATAGCCGTGCACTTGCCACACACGATGTTGGAAGCCCGACAAGCCTTTTCATGGTGTCCATAGAGCTGACATTTTGAACAATGAAGGGGGTTCGGGATGTACGGTCTAACATTTACAATTTCGTATCCAACCTTCACATTGGCTGGAAGAGATACTTTGCCAAAAGTGAGAACAACTGTTGCGGTCTTCGTCCTTATGCCTTCCGAGAATCTGGTAATGAACCTTGCCTCTATGACATCTTGCTGAGAAAGTTCCTGTACAATTTCTTCTTCCTCCATAAGCACAAGATCCCTGCAGGTGATAGCACCCTTGCAGGAATTCATGGAGTGGGAGATCGTTGTTTGGACATCGTGACAATGGAACTTCCTCAGTTTAAGCAAATCCTTGACCTGGGCTGAATTCTTAGTTTTTACGAGAAGGTCTACACTTGCAAGATTTTCACTTGTTCCACCTCTCCTGCACACCCATCAATCACTTTCTTGATGATGAAGGGATTGAGGCTGGACAGGGGAGTGGAACCAACCGCATGAATCAGGACAAACTCGGCATTGTGTTCATTAATGTCAAGATGGGTACGTGTCTGGGGCTGTTCAATCTGGGGGGTGTCCGTCCGTGAGACAGTCGGGGGTCGGTCAGGACTACCTCCCCCCCTGAATGGGGGGGGAGGCAGCAGTGGCGTCCGCCATAGTTACCACTTCCCCCGTGAGGGGGAGGTGGGAAGAAAGAGAAAAACGACCAAGGGACAAATTACCCGAGGAAAGCCCACCTAGTCTGAGATTACCCTCTCAAACCACTCTCGGGAGGACGCGCTTGTGTGTAACTCACACTCCAGAGCGATCAGTGGGGGGTACACTCCAGGGGTGAGTAAGCAAAGGCGATCTCAGTAATTAGATATAGACACCTACTATATCTACTAAGGCCAGGGAGGAAAATGAGATCTAGCTAACCTAATTTTATTGGTGTATGTACAAGGCTAACGCCGGTGAGGCAACCCTGCAGCTAGAGGAGAGCTCAGAAACACGTCTTCCCTCTCCAGGACCATTCATCAAAGTCCTCTCGAATTGTTTGGCGCAGCTTCTCGCCTTTTATAAGCATCAAGACAATATTCGGGAATCGGCTAAAAGTTTAACTGATTATACTGCTATCGATTCTCTAGGATCTTCTTCAAAGAATACAAAAGATATGTTTGCACTCAACATACATAGAAAAGTGACTTACGATGTTGAAATTTTTGTAATAAGCTTGCAGGAACTTTAATCATAATGAAGCCAAATTAATTAAGAATTCGGACAGTTTTATTACCCTTTGTCGGTTACATGCCTACGTGACAAACTGGATTCAATGACATGAATTTCGCGCTTCACAAATAACAATCTTCAATATTCTTACTTCAGACATTTTTAATTCACCACTGCATAGTTCAAAAGAGGAAATCTACCAACTATGGCAGGTAAATCTCTAGATCAGAACACGAAGAAAGACATTCGTGACTATTAATCTCTACTAAAATTTCTTGGTTATACGACTTTGTTGGGGGGGGGGAAAGAGCTGGTCCATATGTATAACAATCATATTCACATCAATACTTGACTCAGTACTATCGATATCATAATCATGTTCACATTATGAATATCAACTAAGACTAGACTTAAATATAGAACTTAACGGTTAAATCAGAAGTTATACTTACAACTATAATTAAGTTTAAGATTACGCTTACAATACTAGCTTATACTAACTTACACTAATACTTAAAATTATGGCACTACATACACAGTTTAAATTACTTGCTGATCAAAATGGTTTGGATGATAGACATAGGGCTGTGCAGCTAGCTGCTAGCCTTAACCCTCTCGTTACCAGTCGACACTGCGTCCAACCCTGAGTTAGTATCCGGGACACAGTCCTGGGCACCCAAGACCTGTGAACCCCCCTGTCAACGTGCTATTTCCATGCACTCGATAGTTAATAAACAATTTATCCTTATACCCTTATTTATGCTTCGATAATTTTTTTTACGTTAATCATGAATAAATGTACTTGCTTATGGTGTTGTAAAAAAAATGAAAAGCCGAATGTAAATTATGCCTTAATTTATTTTTTTACTTAAGTTTTTTCAGTTTATTTTTTCTCATAGAAATATAATTTTTAATGGCAATTGTTACTGAGAAAAAGTAATAGGGAATATATTTGCCTACTTTTTGGTGTATAAAGAATTACTGTGGGTCAATTAGGGCCGATTTTATGGAGAGCAAAAGGAGATTACCGTACGTTTGAGCAAAGCTTGTAGCACACTGGCTGGGGCTGGGGCAGTGGGGCAATGCTGGGTGCGGGGTTGGTTAAGTGTGGTGGAGGAATACATGGACACACAAGTAGTTCTTTGTTCTCACCCAGAAATCGTTCGTTCATTTGAATATTTCCTCCACCTATAGTGGAGGTAGGGCCATACATTAGCTCGGATGACCCAGAAATGAATGCAAAATCTTTCCATAACCAAAAAAACAAGGGCCATTTCGTTCAGTGCAACCTGCGTCAAATGGTTACTAGAGGTTGGAATTTACACAGACACTGCCTGCGTCAACTGGTAACAAGTGCATGAAATTTGCACCGCACCCACAAACACGAAAGGGTTAAGGGTGCTGCAATGGAAATTGTGGGTCAGATGTCAGTGAAGGAGAGTAACATTTATCACTCCCTAGTAGAAGTGCTGGAATGCAGATATAGAACCATGTACCAGACTGAGGTTTGTAGAGCACCATTTCAGACCTGTGCATGGGCTCGAGGCGAATCCCTACAGCATCTTGCTCATGACCTGGAGAGTATGGCATACAAGACGTACCCTGGAGGAGCACCTAACCTGTTGTCTATTCTTCTGAGGGACCAGTTCATCAGTGCTCCTGATAGTGCAGAGTTAAAAGTGCAAGTGAAGCAGGCACAATCCAACAGCATGCAAGAAGCACTAGCCAGGGCTCTGGAATTTGAGTCCTGAGTCCAGTACGTCCACTTTTCAGGCAGGTTGTAGTGCTGGATTCAAGGCAAAAAAGGTGCAGGTACGTGAAGTGAGAAAATGTGAAGGAAGTTGCGCATGCTGTGAAAAGCCAGGATATTGGAAAAAGGACTGCTGCTAGTTGAAGAGGGAACAGGAGAATATCAGGGGAGGTGCAACGAAATTTACAATTGTACGGTAACAAAAGTGTGTTGGACATGTAGTGAGGTGGGACACTTCAGTTCTGAGTGTCCAAAGAAGAAAAACGAGGATAAGAAGAAGGCTGCAGAAGACCAGAAAGAAGTGAAAACTTGTGGAGGCTAGTGTTAAGGGGCAATCACCAGCCAGCTTTTCCCAAGTAGTCCCATGACCAAGAAAATGCAAGAGAACTGTAATCAATAGCGTGTGAGAAGACGGAAGAATAAATGGAAAGAAGTGTTCCCTGGTGATTGATTCAACCTCACAGCGGATTTCTCTGAGGCCTGGTGTGTTACATCATTGGTTTCTGCCCGAGTCATCAGAACAACTGTGTGGTGTAACTGGGCACTGCACAGAACTGAGGGGACCCCTGGATGTCTGGATTGGATTGGCAGGGCAAGAGGCTACCCTTCCAGTCCACGTGGCTGACATGGAAGATCCTTGCCATCTTGCTCTGGACTATCTCATGTCCATGGGATGTAAGCTGGACTTCTGCTCCATTAAGCTGAAGGTTCGAGGAAAGTCGGTTCCTGTCACAGCAGTGAGACGTGCCAGTTCTGGCGGTGAGGTGAGGGCGCTCCATGCTAAAGTGATGCCCTCAACATCAGCATCAGAACTACTGCTCCAGTGTAAGGTGAGCGGCTCTTTTGACGGCTGTCTAGGTGGTATTGGAGTGTGATGTGCGGTGCAAGACTAAGGCTAGAGTGATGTTGGGAGAACTTTGGGGGAAACAGGTGCAGGTGAAGTGCCAATTGTGGTGGCCAATTTCTCCTGTGAACCACAAAAGATCAACGAGGGAGAAATTTCGGGACTGTGCCAGGCAGTGGACCCTGAATGGGATCAGACAGACTATCTATCTATCTATCTATATACCTAGGCTGCTTCCCCCAAGGAAAGGGAGGTAGCCGAGACAGGACGACACACTCCCCATTTACTCATCCATTCAAACACATTTATTCGCATCTTAGCCCCAAAGGGGAGAACGGACAGATCCTCACCGCACCACACCGCACAAGGGTCAACTGTGCAATGCAATCAGTGACATCCGCAGCAGGGCCCGACAGCAGAGCTGGTTTACCCCTGCCACATCATAACAGACTCATCCCCTTTCCCTCACCTGACCTGAAATAGCTGATTAGACCAAATGCGGGAGAATATCCCCTCAGGGCTGCGTCATCACTTATTCATTCACAATTTCTCTCCATTTATTTCTGTCACGCACAGCCACTCTTCCTTGCTCAACAGACATCCCTCTCGCATCCAGCGCTCTCTTCACACTGTCCATCCATCCTATTCGTGGTCTTCCTCTCAGCTTTACACCTCTCACATCAAATCTAGTTATCTTTTTCACCAATCGCTCATTATCCATTCTCTCCATATGCCCAAACCATCGCAACACCCTCTGCTCAACTCTACCAGCCATCTCCCAAACAACTCCAGTTCTCCTTTGCACTTCATCATTCCGCACCCGATCCATACGCGTCACTCCACACATACTCCTCAGACACCTCATCTCCATTACATTCAAACTTTTCCTCTCTGCTACACCCATATTCCATGTTTCAGTCCCATATAATGCAGTTGGTACCACAACACCCTCATACAGCCTTCTCTTTACATCCATTCTAAGCGAACGACATCTAAACACTTTTTTCATTCCTCCCAGCACCTTTCCTACTTCATTTATTCTAAACTTCACTTCTGCATCTATTCTTCCATCCACAGCAACATGTGACCCTAGATATTTAAAACACTACCTCCTCAAGCAACTCGCCATTCAAAACTATATTCATCCCCCTACCATCTACCAACCTCGTACACTTCATCACTCTACTCTTATTCTCATTTACTTTCAATTTCCTCCTTTCACACACCCTTCCAAACTCCTTCATTAACTGTCTCAATCTCTCCTCTGAATCAGCCACCAGTGTAGTATCATCTGCAAACAGCAGCTGCTTCAGATTCCACTCTCCACCATCAACATTCACCAGACTCAGACCTCCACCTAAAACTCTTGCATTCACCACCCTTACAACACCATCCATGTAAATATTAAACAACCAAGGCGACATCACACATCCCTGTCGCAGCCCCACTCTCACAGGAAACCAATCACTCACAGCATTTCCCACTCATACACACGCTCTACTATTTACATAAAAACTTTTCACCCCTTTTAGTAACCTACCATCAAGTCCATACAATCTTAAAACAGTCCACAAAGTCTCCCTATCAATTCTATCATACGCTTTCTCTAAATCCATAAATGCCCAAAACACATCCTTGCCTTTCGCTAAATACTTTTCACACACTTGTCTCACCACAAACACCTGATCCACGCATCCCCTCCCTCTCCTAAAGCCACACTGCTCATCATCAATCACTCCCTCTGTACCCTCTCTAACTCTCATAATTAACACTCTACCATACACCTTACCTACAACACTCAACAGACTTATACCCCTAAAGCTAGTACATTCATACTTATCACCCTTGCCTTTATACAACAGGACCACACAAGCACTTGCCCAGTCAACGGGCACCATACCTTTCACAAAGCACACATTCAACAATCTTACTAACCAGTCAACAATAGTCACTCCACCACCTTTCAGGCATTCCACAGCACACCCATCCATACCTGCAGCTTTCCCTGTTTTCATCTCCTTTACTGCCTTCTCCACTTCCTCCTTCGTGATCAAAGAATCATTCAACTCTCTCAACACATTTATTCCTTGCACCCTTCCATCCGCCACAATCTCAGCCACCCTTTCCTCCTCTACATTTAACAATCTTTCAAAATACTCTGCCCATCTCTTCCTTACTGCATCCATCTCAGTTAACATTCTTCCATCCTCTGCTTTTACTCGTTCTTCCTTCCCAGACTCTCCCTTTCGCACCCTTTTCACCTCCTTCCAAAACATTTTCTTATTCAGTTGAAAATTCTCTGTCAGCCGCTTACCCCACCTCTCATCTGCTGCCACTTTAGCATCACGCACAGCCCTTCTTGCCCTATTCCTCTTTTCCTTATACCTCTCATATGACATCTCATCCTTCCTCTGCAGCCACACTTCATATGCACGTCTCTTCTCAGCCACAACCATACTTACTTCCTCACACCACCATTCATTTCCTTTTCTTACACCACCACCCACACGTCTCACACCACACACCTCTTCTGCATGCTCCACCACAGCACTCTTAAATAACTGCCATTCCTCCTCCACACTGCCATTTTCCCGATCTTTCACTGCGTTCCACTCATCTTTCAATTTCTCCTGATACTCTATCTTTTTCTCTCTTTTGTTCAACTCACTCACTTTCAAAACCTCCCTGCCACACCTAACCCTCCTAGCTCTCACCCATCTCTTACCTACTCTTAACTTTCCCTCCACCAGGTAGTGGTCAGACATACCTCCACCCTCCCCTCTCAGAACTCTCACATCCAACAATCTTCCTATTACATTCCTAGACACAACCACATAGTCCATCAAAGCTCTATCAACAACCCTTCCACCCTCCTGTCTCACCCATGTATACTTATAAATATCTTTCTTCTCAAACAGCATATTTCCAATCACCATCTTTCGCTCAACACACATCGCTATCATTCGCTCCCCATTTTGATTTCTTCCAGGCACACCATGCATAGCAACTACACCTTCAACTGCTACATTTCCCACTCTAGCATTCAGATCTCCCATCATTACCACATTCATATTCGCTCCAAAACTCTGCAGACACTCATCAACATCATTCCAGAAAGACTCCCTCTCTTCTTCATCCTTTTCACTACCAGGCCCATATGCACTCACAAACACCCACAACTCACGTTCAAATTTCGCTTTCACCCACATCAGTCTCGATGACACCTCCTTCCATTCAATCACACACTGCTGTACTTCCGGACTCACTAACAAGGCCACACCTTCTCTTGCCTTTCCTCTATCAACACCTGACAATCTTCCATTCACACTTCCAAACATAGACTCACCCTTCCCTTTCATCTTCGCTTCACTCAAAGCTAACACATCCAACTTTCTTCTCACAAACATTCTCCCAATCTCCTCCCTTTTAGCCTCAATCGTACTACATCCACACACATTCATAGACCCAATCTTCATGGTACAGGGATCACTCCATCCCCCAGACTACTGGGACAAAAACTGGCCAAGTGCTGCATAGAGGGACAGACAGAATGGGACCAGAAATTATCTGTGTTGCTGATGGCATATCAGTCTACATCCCCCGGGTCTAATGGCTGCACCCCTGCAAAACTGATGCTGGGCCTCAAGTTACGTTTACTTATTGACTTGTTAATGGAAAGACCACTTGGTGAAGAGCTGCTTACAGTCACCGCCAGCTATGTGAAGCATCTTCAGGAAAGGCGGGCTAAGGTACAGTTGGCCGCACTCACGCGTTCCCTGAACTTCACCCATAGTCAGCGATGTGGCACCACTGTGCTTGTTTGGATCTTTGAACTCGTAGCAGTATGAAGTGCTGGGACCTCGTGATAGTGACGTGGCACGGACAGTGAGTAATGGAATTTTCCTCTCAGCATCTGTGCATTATCGAACCTATGTATCAGTTAAATAGCGATAAGAATTAGGATATAACTGGACCCTGTATCGGGTGTCTAGTTTGGTGAGGAGGAGGTATGGCTAGAGTTGGGGAAGGGAGGAGGGGGGGGAGGGGTAGGCTTTCCCACTCTGGGTAGCTTGCCAAAGGGTTTCGGAAAGAAGGTTCACCAGCAACTACCGTATGAATCTGGTTATGTAATAAACCAACAAATAAACCACCTCAGATGTAAGAGTCGCACATCACTCTATTGGAATCAACTAAAAATGGAAAATAACCACGTAAACATATCCTGCTGTTTCATTGCAAAATTCAGGTGGCGCACAGAAGGTGCTGACCTAGATGAATATACTGCCACAGCATAAGTCATATGTATGGTATTCCTGGTAGACATAACAGGGAGCAGCATTTTGCCACCATGCTATCACCTATGAAGGTACTCTGTTAGGTATGCACACATTGCAACTACGATGTAGGCATACTAACGTGCTTATAAAACTACACAAGTTTTTATTTATGAACGTGTCTACATTCCATATAATAACATCAGGAATAGATGGTTTTCAGTACTGTTATTTTCATTGTTATTGACTAAAATAGTGTAATTGTGGTGACAGGTCAAGCCAAGTGGCCTCATGAATCAGCCTCCACCTCTCCCACACCAGCCATACGCCACATCACATGATAAGCTTAACACTTAACAGACTGAGGTCTGCTGTGTTTTATGTATCACTATGTAGCGTTCATAGCCAAGTAATACATATATTATTTAGCTCTCCATACAAAGGTGAAAGCATGCCGTGTGTGTGTGTCCCTAACCATGTGAATGTTTGTTGTCTTGCTCATTTCCTGTAAAGTATTGGGTTCCAGCTTACGACTTAGCAAGAAACAGGAGAGCCCTCCCCTTCCCCATCCGTTCCCTCCTCTCCTCCACTAGCCACACTTCCTCCCCACCAAACTGGACACCAGGTACAGGGTCCAGTTATATCCTAATCCTTATCACTATTTGATACATTGGTTCGACAATGCACAGACGCTGAGAGGAAAATTCTGTTACTCACTGTCTGTGCCAATTCACTATTGCGAGGTCCCAGCTCTTCATACTGCTACGGTACCTGTCAAAAGATCCAAACAAACACAGCAGTGCCACATCGCTGACTATGGGTGAAGTTCAGGGAACTCAGGAGTGTGGCCAACTGTACATCATGAAATGTGAGAAGCTCTAAAGTTTTCAGGCAAAGTGGTGAAGTGCAAGTATGATGCCACGGCAAGTGAGTTCAGCTTCAAGGAAGGTGATAGAATTTGATTATACTGAACAATCTCCAAGGAAAGAAGGGACAGTCACCAAAGCTGCTGAGCCCGTGGGAGATTCCTTACACTGAGCTGGACCACCTATCAGATGTAACTTACCAAAATCACGGAGGCAGGAACTCTCGCCCATGGGTGGTACACATGAATCGTCTGTGACAGTACCATGGGCCAGGACAGTACAGCTAGGATATCTCTGAGGAATCGTGCTCTCCCACAGCCAAGGATGTTGAGGAGAACCAAGGAGCTGAAGTACAATAAGGTGGTGACAGTTTCCCAAGAGAAGAAGTGCATCAGAGAGAGGACCAAGACATTGCAGGAGGAGTGGACTGTGTGGAAGAGCAGGGACGTCATCGAAAGCTACATATTAGATGACCTGATAAGTGGAAGGACTTTTTTGTGTATAATTAAATGTTTAGTTTGGATTAACTCTAGAACACTATCATGGGATTGAGGTGACCCCCCCCCCTCCAGGAGGTGATAATGCGATCATGCGGAGATAAGGGGCCCAGGGTGCTGGGTCTCCCAGTACCATCATGTCACTACAACCGCTCTTAAATGGAGGTAGTGTGGTGGAGCTCGCTTGTATTTTGTATGCTAAAAAGTATGCTTGGGGTTGGCTCAACCCCACGTTAGTGTTTTTTGGGGGATATAATTGACAGGAATATATTTTGAGATTAGTACATCTGTACATCGGTATATACACTGTACACTCCTATGTACACTTGTACTTATTAGTTCAAGTACAGGACATATGGTGTAACATAAGATTATAGTCTTCATTTTGCATACGGAAGAGTTTTCATTTTTCAAAGGAAAAAAACATAATAATCCTTAACAATTCTTTTGTAATCAATGGCTACAGCCTTGGTGATCAATAATAAGTAGTTGTTGTTCATTTACAGGGGTAAATATAGGTAAAAAAAATCCATTGCACACTAGTTGTTCTTTGACAAAAAAAAAAAAAAAAAAAATCGTCCCTCACCCACACACTTCCTAGTGCTGCCCCAAGGCTGTGGGTATGTTAGGAGAGGCTCCCACTACCAGGGTGTTTGTGTGCCTACAGCCAAGCCCGCAGCTGCAGTCGTCTTCATATATCATTGATCTTCAGTATAGACATTAGTTAATTTTATTATTTTTACACTTTTTTTTTTTAGTTATTCATCTTAGTGTTAAGATTCAGTTTCAAGTAATTGGTTTTTCACTCACATTGATGTACAGAGACCATATTTTCTATGTATGCCAAGGAACTGAATAAATTCTAATTCTGACTTTTTTTTCATTTTTCAAAAATGGGGCTCAGTCAACCCAACGTTAGTGTTGGTGTAAATCAAACCGGGGGTTAGTGTTCCAGGGTTAAGGGTTATGTTTGTATACATTGTGTAGTTTTGTCGGGATGACAAAGGACTAGGGAGGGGGTAGTGCTGAGAAGCTAGTTTTGCCAATTAGGTGGTGTTGGAGTATTCCCGATTGAAATGCGTGAACTGTAGCATAGTGCCCCCGGAAACTCCCTGACACCCCCACCAGGACCGCACAAAGGAGCCGCAGCCGAATCGCGAGACTCAGTGCGACAACAGCACAAGTCAGCCCGGGCCATACGCCCCTATAATACACAGCCACTAACCGTCGCCATAGCAGGAATCTGACACTACCTTCAGGGAGAGGTACTGCCGGATCAGATTGGGGTGGAGCTGTCTGTCCAGATCCGATCAGCGCCCCTCAGGAGTTGGCCTGTAGCCATTCCTGCCTTCCTAAGGAGTGTGCCAGTAGCCTCTCTGAAGGTGTCTTCCCTTCAGGGATGATCTGTAGCTGCCCGCCCCTCGTAAAGGAATCGGCACACCACTGACCTGAGGTAATCAGGAGATGGCCTGTAGTCGCTCCCGCCTTCGTCAGGTGTCCTTCAAGGGACTGCCGGTAGCCATCCTACACCCCCTCCTGCAGGAGTCGGCCTGTAGCTGCTCCCGCCTTCGTCAGACAGCCGGTAGCTGCTCCGAAGGCATTGCCCCTGAGTCAGCCTGTAGCCGCTCTTCCCCCCTCCTACAGGAGTCGGCCTGTAGCCGCTCCCACCTTCGTCAGACGGCCGGTAGCCGCTCCGAAGGCATTGTCCCTGAGTCGGCCTGTAGCCAGTCCTCCCTCCGGCAGAAGGAGACGGCCTGTAGTTGCTCCAGCCTTCGTCAAATGGCCGGTAGCTGCTCCGAAGGTGTTGCCCTCGAGTCGGCCTGTAGCTGCTCCCCACCCCTCCTGCAGAAGTCGTCCTGTAGCCGCTCCCGCCTTCGTCAGACGGCCAGTAGCCACTCCAAATGTGTCCAGAGGCACGCTGATTCTCCCTCCCATGCCACGGCTAGTAGCCGGGCCTCGGCGTCTCATGGTCATGCCCTTGGGAAGCTACGGCCAGTAGCTGGGACCCATGGCTGAAGACAGGCGAGAGCAGTCCCGCCGCCCCAGCGTGTGAGATGAGGATCCAGACCCCCGACGCAGAGGATGCAGAAGAATCCCAGAGAGGCCCTAATGCCTCCCCTGGCTTCTGCTCCCTACGCCTGGCCCTGGAGAAGACCCACCTGACGGACCCTGATTCAGGTCAGTGCTGCAGCCCCTCCCTGATGGCGCCACTTGGCTCTGGGGGCCGCAGCCCTCGGGTACTCCAGGTCCTCCCCAGGACGCCCAGGTGGGACCTCCCTATGCCCCAACGGCAGAGGACCTCCACCTCCAGCTGAGACCTGAGCCAGAGATTTTTGGACTTATGTGGCCCCAGTCCTGAGGGCCATACCCCTGTTCCCAGCCCGGAGAGTATGGGGCCCCTCCGCCACCTGCAGCCCCAGACAAGAGAAGACGCCCCTGCGAGTCATCCCATGCTCTCTTGGCACGCCCTTCCCTGGTGGTGCCCCAGTCCCGGCAGAAATGTCGCCGGCGTGTCTCCCCACCACCCCCACCATATAGTAATTCATGATAGTGTGATATTGCCCTAAGTTATAGTGTAACAGTGATGAAGTGACAGTGCACCCCGAATATCAGGTCAAGTGTTTATGAGAAGTTGGAATGGGAATGAAATATACTATGGGGCGGAATAGTAATAACAAGCGCAGAGTCTAAGTGTTGGTGAACCAGACTCATGTTGTGATGCCCTTATATTAAATCAGTGAGACACTCAAACCGTGGGATTCATATTAGTAAAATATCCAAATGCCCCTTGCTACCAGGAAAGAGTAAAGAGATAGTGTTATTAATACCCTCCACCTTATATTACTATAAACATAACGAGACTCTCAGTGCCTTACACCCTCTCTTACAGAATCAGCTTTCGGCATTTCCCACGTACGTGAAAACCTAGAATCGTGTTATAATGAATTACCAAAACCTCCTCGCTATCAGAAAATAATAAGTCAAACTCTCTAACATTAACTCCCACTTTATTTTACTAAAAATATAATCAGGCCCTCAGTGCGTCGCCACTCCCCCCCCCCCCTTTGTGAGACTCATCCCCAACTTCCCCACGTGCACGGAGACCCTGTGTTCTAAGTAAACCTGTACACTACACCTAGAGCGTTATTATCAGTGCCTTTTGAACTAGTTTCCTGCGAGATACTGCCTATCTAGTTGTAAGGATCATAATTCATCAAATACTGTGTTGTATTATCTGCTGTTTGTCTTGTGTCTGACTAAGAAGTATACGTGTAAAGGTTATTGGCTGGAGTTTTTGTGTCCTGCCTCTCTCTTATTTGCACTAAGCCCTGGTCCTGAAAGAGGACCCCGCTACACGTTAGGTGTTCTAGGACCGAGGAGTCGCCCTGAACACCTAGCATTACACCGATTATTCCCGTAGTTCAGTTACGTGTCAGTGTTGCGAGTTAGCCTGCTGTTTCTGATTGGAAATATTTCATAAGTTGTACATTAATTTTTGTGCTCATTTTTCTCTATGATGTTTTATTTACGTGATTGTTTGTTAAATAATGCAATTCTATCTCAGTTTCTATGCGAAAGAATTTAGAGTGTTATGCAGTGTAAGTAAACTCTAAATGTTTTGGGTGTCTCCAAGTTGGTAACTGTTGCCCCGTCGAGTGTACAAGAGGCTTCAAGAGTAATAAAATGCCGTGTAAGGTTGGGGATGACACTAGAGCAGTTTCAGTCAGTTTTCAGTTCAGTTTGAGTGTAGATCAGTGTCAGTGCAGTGTCAGTGCATTTAGTGAAAATTATATATCTTCGGTGCTTGTGATAATAGTGAAGTGTTCTTGGTAAGCATTAAGTGTAATTGCAGTTAGTGAAGACTGTATAGCTCCTATATTTCTGAGAACAGTGAAGTTGGCAAGCATTAAATATAATTATTTGGAAAATAAAGACAGTAAACTTACGAATCCAGTGTTTATATACTACGCCTGTGCTGTTTTGTTGTTACACACTGAAAGGCTGCTTCTAGGAAGAACAATTAACTGGGCGACGCCCTTCCTATACTGATCTACTGCTGTTGGAGCCTGTGGCAGTGTAAGATGGGGATGTAACAATATATATATATATATATATATATATATATATATATATATATATATATACAGTACAGTATATAATTACATATATATATATATATATAGATATATAGATATATATATATATAGAGAGAGAGAGAGAGAGAGAGATAGAGAGATACGGATGATTATATATATATATATATATATATATATATATATAGAGAGAGAGAGAGAGAGAGAGAGAGAGAGAGAGAGAGAGAGAGAGAGAGAGAGAGAGAGAGAGAGAGAGAGGTGCTACCCAAAAGCTCCAGTAATTTGAACAGTGGGAGCGAAGCATTGGCAGTTTTGCCTTTTGCCACTAGGAGGAGTCAGAAGCACTCCTTGTGCATCAATGTGGCCCTGGCCATGTCTGTGAGTGGATGTCTTGTTGAGTTACGCCTACTATTGTAACGTGGTGTGTAGGTGGTTTGTCGATTTTGCAATGGCGGACCTCACAGAACAAAGAACCTGCATCATGTTCTGCTTCAAGTTCAACAAGATGGCTGCAGAAACTCAACTTTTGCTTCAGCAAGCCTTTGGTGACAAGGCCATGCCCCAGTGCAGGAAATTTTTCTGATACAAGCGGTTCAAGAAAGGATGAAAGTCTGCCGAAGACAATGACAGTTCTGGACGACCGTCAATGGCAACAACACCAGAAAACATGGGAAATGTTCCTCAGGCAATCCTTGTAGATTGAACTATCCAGGATGTTTGTAATATCTTTGGACTGTTGTACGGGAGCGTGCAACGCATTTTGTCAGACGTGTTGGGCATGAGATGCATCGCTGCAAAATTTGTGCCAAAACTGCTGAGTGACGAGCAGAGAGCACATTGCATTGCGTTTTGCAGGGAGCTAAAGAATCAGGTCAGAAGATATTGTCACCTTCATCTCCGAGGTCATAACTGGTAATGACTCATGGGTTTATGATTATGACCCGGAGACAAAGTAGCAGTCATTTCAATGGAAGTCTCCCAATTCACCAAGGCCAGAAAAAGCACGTCAAGTTCGCAGCAATGTCAAGTCGATGTTGATCGTTTTCTTCGATATCCAAGCGATTGTTCACAAGGAATTCGTGGCACCCAGTCAATCTGTCAGTGGAAAGTTTTAGCTACTGTGAAGTTTTGCAGTGTCTGAGGGAGAAAATACGCAAATGCCTCAGAGTCCCCGGGGGGGGGGCGTAAATGCCCCCATTATACACCCCTTTCCGGGTGATGACTCTATGAGTGGCTTGGAACCACACTCTGACTCACTTCTTCTTCATTTCTGCAATATATACAACCTTTCCTCTAACTTTCTCTCTGTTGAGCACCACCTCTCCTCCCCTAAACCTCACCTTCTCTTCCTTACCGAGACCAAGCTGTCTGAGGCAACTGACAGCAAACCCTTTTCTGTATCCTCCTACTTTCTCTATACTCATTTCAAAGCCAAAGGTGGCTGTTATATGTACACAACGACCTATCTTGCTCCCGTGTTCCTGAACTTGAGTCTTCTGAATTCTGTACTCTTTGGCTTTGGCTGTCCTGTTATTCCCTGACTAAATATATCTGCACTATTTACCTATCTCCTAATTCTATTGACTATCAAAAATTCCTTGACTATCTTACTTCTATGATGGAACACATTCTATCCATTTCACCTTTCTCTGAAATCTCCATTCTAGATTTCAATGTTCACCACCACTAATGGCTTTCCTCTTCTTTCACTGATCCACATGGTGAACAAGCCTTCATCTTTTCTATCCTTAAAGACCTAGAGCAGCTTGTACAGTACCCTACCCGTATCCCTGACCACCTTGGAGAGAGCTCCAACATACTTGACCTCTTCCCTGCAACTAATCCTTCTCCATACACTGTTAATCTTTTCTCTCTGTTGGGCTCCTCCGATCATGACCTTATTACCTTAACCTGTCCTATTGCTCCGGTGCGACCTGTGGGCCCTCCAAAGAAACGTCCTCTGTGCCACTTTGGAACTGCGGATTGGGAGGCCCTCAGGCAGTACTTCATTGATTTTCCCTGGAATGATTATTGATTCCATGGCCGGGAGCCATCTGAGTGCGCCTTGCGCATTATGGAGGTTATTCTCTCAGACATGGAAACATACATTCCTTTTTCATATCCTTTGACTTATGCAGGAAATCCTTGGTTTAATCACGCATATTCTAATGCTGTTCGCGACAAGGAGAGGGTCTATAAAAGGTACCGGAGCCTACCCACCCCTGAATCACATCTTTTTTTATATTTCTGCGCGGAATAGTGCTAAGTCTGTTCTTCATTCTACTAAAAATAATTTCATTCATACTAAATGCTTTCAACTCTCCAACTCGAATTCTTCCTGCTCCTTCTGGCACCTTACCAAAAACCTTTCTAACAACTTTACCTCATCATCCTTCCCTCCTCTTTTCTACCCTGATGGCTCTGTAGCTATTTCTTCTACTGATAAAGCAGATCTGTTTGCTCAGACTTTCTCCTCCAATTCCACCTTAGATGATTCCCGTGCTGTTCCTCCATCACTTCCCCTCTCTGACTTCCTCATGGCTGATGTTAAAATTTCATCAGCTGATGTATTTTCTACCATCACTGGCCTCAATACTAACAAGGCATATGGGCCTGATGGAGTCCCTCCTGTTGTCCTCAAGAACTGTGTTTCTGTGCTTACACCCTGCCTTGGTAAACTCTTTCGCCTTTGTCTTTCAACTTGCACCTTTCCTTCTTGCTGGAAGTTTGCTCTCATTCAGCTAATCCAAAGAAAAGTGACCATTCTCAACCTTCTAACTATCGTCCAATTGCTTTAACATCCTGTGTCTCAAAAGTTTTTGAGTCTATTCTTAACAGAAAATTTTTAAAGCATCATTCTTAACACAACCTTCTTTCTGACCGTCAGTATGGGTTCCGTCAGGGACACTCCATTGGCGATCATCTCACCTACCTTTCAGACTCCTGTCATCCTCCTTTCGGAACTCTGACGAAAGCCTTGCCATTGCACTTGAGATCTCAAAGGCATTTGATCGAGTCTGGCATAAATCTTTAATTTCCAAACTGCCTTCTTACGGTTTCTATCCTTCTATCCATGCCTTCATCTGTAGCTTCCTTTTTGGTCGTTCTATAGCTGCTGTTATAGACGGCCATCGTTCTTCTCCTAGATCTCTCAACAGTGGTGTTCCTCAGGGCTCTGTCCTATCACCAACTCTCTTCCTTTTATTCGTCAATGATCTTCTAAGCTGTACATCTAACCCTATCCACTCGTACGATGATGATTCCATCCTTGACCTTTCCATTCGGTTCCCACATCGTCAATCTCAGCAGTTACTTCAACAAACAAGGGATGAAGCTATGGCACACCTAATGTCTGACTTGGCTCTTATCTCTGACTGGTGTAAAAATAATCTTGTTTTTAATGCATCAAAAACTCAGTTTTTACACCTATCAACCCATCAAAATCTTCCACAGGGGTACCCTACTAATGTTTAATAATATCCAGCTCAATCCTGCATCATCCTTGAAAGTGCTTGGGGTTTCATTCACTCGGGACTTATCTTGGAAAGATATTACATCTCTTGTAAAATCTGCTTCCAAGCCGACTCCATACCTTCTTTACCCCTGCACAGTTGTTGACTTTATACACGGGTTTTATTCGCCCCTGTGTAGAGCACAACTCTCATGTGTGGGGAGGATCCCCACACACAGCTCTTCTCAATATGGTGGAGTCAAAGGCTTTTCATCTCATTAACTCTCCTCCTCTTACTGGATCCCTTCAACTTCTGTCTCTTCACCTCACTGTTTCCTCTTTATCTCTTCTATCGCTGCTTCAATGGTCACTGCACCTCT
The DNA here is from genome assembly GCF_032717465.1 of Coenobita brevimanus. Classification (NCBI taxonomy): domain Eukaryota; kingdom Metazoa; phylum Arthropoda; class Malacostraca; order Decapoda; family Coenobitidae; genus Coenobita; species Coenobita brevimanus. The sequence continues at coordinate 22,431,852 of NC_137037.1, read as the reverse complement.
GAACTGTCTGCTTGCATCCCTCCACCTCTACAATGGGCGCATAGCCCCCGTCTAGCAACAAACACTCATCTCTTTTCTGTCCAACTCTCTAATGCAAGAGTTAACTGTTACTCCCAGTCCTTCATTTATGCAACAGGCCAACTCTGGAACTCTCTCCTTCTGTCTGTATTTTCTACTTCTTATGATTTCCAGTCTTTCAAACGCAGTGTGTCCAGGCATCTCGAAATGAATACATCTTGAATTTGGCTCTCTTTTGTTTTTTTTTTTTTTTTTCGGAAGGAACTGTTTTGCGGGCTGAGCCTTTGGTTTCTTCTTCCTTGCATTAAAAAAATAAGTCCAGAACAGTGGAAGAATAAGGTGTGGGTCCTGCATCATGACAACACCCTTTCTCACACATCAATTGTTGTTCGGCAGTTCCTGGCTTCCACTATCCCGGCAGTCATTCCTCACCCTCCCTCTTCGCCTGAGCTTGTCCTCTGTGACTTTGTCCTGTTTCCCAAGCTGAAATTACGACTGATAGGGCGCCGATTTGACTCGACTGTGGAGTTCCAGACAGAATCGCAGGAGGTGCTGAAGACCATCTCACCTGAAACCTTCCAGGGTTGCATGGACTCGTTGAAAAAATGCTGGGACCATAGTATACATGCCCAAGGGGACTTCTTCGAAGGCGACAGTGAGAACTCGGAGGTAAGGTAACTTATTTTGAGTTCTAGACAGAATCGCGGGAGGTGCTGAAGACCATCACGCCTGAAACCTTCCAGGGATGCATAGACTCGTTGAAAAAACGCTGGGACCATTGTATACATGCCCAAGGGGACTTCTTCGAAGGCGACAGTGAGAACTAGGAGGTAAGGTAACTTATTTTTGTACAATATTCAAATAACTGGAACTTTTGGGTAGCACTGTATATATATATATATATATATATATATATATATATAATTATCATCATCATCAGCCGTTTGATTATCCACTGCAGGACCAGTCTCTCCCGCCTGAAGTTGGGACGATACAATCCAATGTATCTCTACCAAGTAACTTAGGCTGTCTAACAGAGATTGTATGTAGGGTGAGAAATGCTTGTAAGTGTAATTGTAGTATTGTAGTGGCTTTGGATGTGTGTGCAGTCTGTGAACCAAGTGTAATTGGCCTGCGCAAGCCAACTGAGTGCAAGCATACTTTATAGTAAGTGACACTGGTTCAACCACAGCACCCCTTGTGTCTTTCAATGCAGTACGTGGCTGGGTAAACACTCCCAAAGTTTATTACCCTGGCGGGGCACGAACCCTGGTTCACCCATGTACGAAACGCACACTCTACCACTGTACCACAGAGGCTCCATATATATATATATATATATATATATATATATATATATATATATATATATATATATATATATCAGTATCTGTCTATCAATGTATATCAGTATCTATATATCTATCTTTCTAACTAACTAACTAACTAACTAACTATATATATATATATATATATATATATATATATATATATATATATATATATATATATATATATATATATATATATATATATATATATATATATATATATATATATATATATACGGTTTCTCCCCGCACTTCTACCTTCGGCTGTTTAAGTCCAATTGTTAGAGATTTTTTATGAATGGCGGACACTAGTAATCTGCTGTTTGGATTATTTTTTTATTCATTTGTTTTTCATTCCCCTGTTCTGCATTTAATTATATATATATATATATATATATATATATATATATATATATATATATATATATATATATATATATATATATATATATATATATATATATCTAGGGGCAGGATCCCACTCCTACCTGGCGCATCCGCGGGTGGCAGATAGGGGAAGGCCTCGTAGATATACGAGGTACCGTCTTAGACGGTGCGGACCATGGGACCCCTTATAGATATATAGGGCTACACTGAATATAATGAATAAGGTGGCAAAAAATTACATCTCACCAGAAACTATGTGGCAGGGAGGTGAGATTATTTGCCACGATCCTCCCAGCCTAACATGAGTTCTATTGCAAATGATTTGACGGGCGTTCCTGTTGGATCATCGTCTACTAAAGGTCCAACCACACTGCCTCCTGTTCTTACGGGCAGTGTGCCACCGAAAGTGAGTAGGCACTGTGTTGGAAAATTAGACTCTTGGATGTTAAACAAACTGAAATCGATGAAGATCTATGCATACAATGTAAGAAGCCTTGCAGAAGATTACAAACTTGATAACCGGATGACTGAACTGGAAAACATTAGTTGGGATATTGTAGGTTTGAGTGAAATCAGCAGAAAAGAAGAAAAAGCAATTCAGCTCGAAGAAAGCAAACACCTATTTTACTACAGAGGAAAGGAAAATGAAAGAGTTAGTGGTGTAGGATTTCTAATTAACAAAAATCTTGCAAACAGCATTGTAAAATTCAGCAGTGTATCTGACAGAGCAGCATTTGTTGTCATTAGACTATGCAAAAAATATACCATGAAAGTCATACAAGTATATGCACCAACTTCTCAAAGCTCAGATGAAGAAACAGAAACATTCTACGATGACATCTCCCACATTATGGAAGAAGAAAAGACAACATATACTATACTCATGGGAGACTTCAGTGCAAAAGTTGGGAAGTCGAAAAATGGAGAAGCATGTATGGGAAAATTTGGAGTGGGAGAAAGGAATGAAAGAGGAGAAATGCTGGTAAATTTTGCTGAAATGTTTAATATGAGAATAATGAACACATTCTTCCACAAAAGAACAGGAAGAAAGTGGACCTGGAGAATTCCAAATGGAGAAACAAAGAATGAAATCGACTTCATTACAGCAGATAAGAATAACACGATCACAAAGGTCACAGTTATCAACAAAGTAAATATAGGTAGTGATCATAGAATGGTGGGTTGCACAGCCAGATTCAATTTCAGAAATGAAAGAAAGAAGATGATTAAAGATAAAAAGATATGCCCAATAACAGTAAATGAAAACAAAGCAGCCTTTCAGTTGGAAATAAGGAACAGATTTCAGGCTCTAAGTAATGCTGAATGTGACATTGATGAGCTGAATGACAGACTAACAAAAGTGCTAAGAGAATCAGCGGAGGTAGTAGGAAAACCTAATACAACCAAAGCCAAGAAGTATTCAGAAAAGACACTCAAGCTTATGAAAAAACGAAAGGAAATGAAAGTAAAGACAAAGAAAGACGAAATAGAACGAGCAGAATTAAATAAGCTTATCAACAAAAGACAAAGAGAAGAAAAAAGAAAGAGAAACATGGATCAGATCAAAGAAACCATCAAAAATTGAAAAAGTCTGAAACAGGTCCGAAGTAAAATGGCACTGGGAAAGCAACAAATGACATCACTGAAAGAAAAAAAACGGTGAAATCATTAAATGCAGAGATAAGATGGTGAAGAGAGTTGAAGAATTTTACAAAGAACTGTGTGCATCAAAGACAGTAGTACCAATAGCTAACTTTTCAGTTGACACAAGTGAAATACCTGAGGTAACACCAGACGAAGTAAATATTTGTCTTAATAATATGAAAAGAGGGAAGGCTCCGGGAGAAGATGGAACAGTAACAGATTTACTTTTGGATGCCGGAGTAGAAGTACAAAATAGGCTTGCTCACTTATTTACCCACTGTATAAAACAGAAGAAAATTCCCAAAACATGGTGTAATGCAATAGTTATTTTACTCTACAAAAAATGTGACTCAAAAGACCTTAGTAACTATCGACCCATTAGCTTATTATCAGTCATTTACAAACTCTTCACTAAAGTCCTTACGAATAGGATAAAAACAATTTTGGAGGAAAACCAACCTCGTGAACAGGCAGGATTCCGAAGCGGATATTCGACCATTGATCATCTACATACAATGAGCCAGCTATTTGAGAAAACTACAGAATATAATAAACCACTTTGCTTAAGTTTTGTTGATTATGAAAAGGCTTTCGACTCAGTGGAGCACATAGCAATTATAAATTCATTGCGAGAACATGGAGTGAATGAGAACATTGTAAACCTGCTCGAAAACATATATAAAGAGGGAACTGCTACAGTTAAATTACATAAGGACTCAGAAAAAATTAAGATTGATAAGGGCGTGCGTCAGGGAGATACAGTTTCACCAAAATTATTTACAGCATGCCTAGAAAGTATTTTCAGAAAACTAGACTGGGAAAACAAAGGAGTGAACATTGATGGAGAAAAGCTAAACCTTTTAAGATTTGCAAATGACATTGTCCTAATCTCAGAAACAGCAGAGGCATTACAAGAAATGTTAAATGACCTGAACAGAGAAAGTCTGAAAGTAGGACTGAAGATGAACCGAAGTAAAACTAAAGTAATGTTTAATCCACAAACACCAAAGAGCGTCATCAGAATAAGCGATGAAATTCTTGAAGAAGTTGAGGAGTAGAACTACTTGGGACAAATACTAAAATTAACGAAAGATAATGATAGCGAAATAAAAAGACGCATTACAATTGCATGGAAAGCTTTCGGTAAACATAGAGACATTATGAAAAGTAGCTTGCCAGTTTGTATGAAACAAAAAATATATAACGAATGTATAATTCCAGCTATGACTTATAGTTGTGAGACCTGGAAACTGACAAAATCAATGGAAAATAAATTAATTCGTTCTCAGAGAGCAATGGAAAGGTCAATGTTGGGAATATCTTTAAGAGACAGGAAAAGATCAACTTGAGTGAGAGAGCAGACTAAAGTCAAAGATATTATAGAAGTTATAAAAGAACAGAAATGGAGGTGGGCAGGTCATATAGCAAGAATAAGGGATAACCGATGGAATAAGAGGCTGACGGACTGGACACCAAGAGATTGTAAGCATAGCAGAAAAAGGCCAGGCAGGAGATGGAGAGATGAGATAGGGAAATTTGCAGGGAAAACGTGGCAAAAAATTGGCTCAGTCAATGAATGCGTGGAAAAGGTTGGGGGAGGCCTTTGTTCAGCAGTGGACTAGTTATGGCTGATGATGATGATTATATATATATATATATATGTATATATATATATATATATATATATATATATATATATATATATATATATATATATATATATATATATATATATATATATATATATACATACAATGGATAGATGACGGCCTTGTCCCAAAACCTACAAAAGGACCTGTATTATATTGTCCAATTGGTCTAAAATAAACTTGGCAATTCAAATTTACCGTTGAAGAATGTAAAGTACTTAACATAGGCAAGACCAGTGGAGGTACTAAATATAACTGAGATAACAAAGAAATTATTATATTGGAATGCGAGAGAGATCTCGGAGTTATGGTTAGTAATGACTCCAAACCAAGGTAACAGTGTTTTATTGAGTGAAATAAAGCAAATACGGTTCTAGCCTTTGTAGTCTGCACAGAATATGCAAACATCCAGCCTGTTTGGGCCAGATTTGACCCACAATTAATGATGGACAGTTCTTCGGCATACTTAGTTTTTTTTTTTTTTTTTTTTTACTATGTATGCCCAGAGTCTATTGCGTGGAAGTGATTGTCATTCAGACCCCTCACATAATCCACCCATCCACCCTTCCAATTTGATGGTTAGACCCTAATTAGATGCATGCATTGCATTTGAATGTTGCTGTTCCATGTTTCTTGCATGTGTTTCAGGCATTCATAGCACACTGCTGACATCTTATTGTCACCTTTGCAAAAGTATCAACGTCTCCTTTTCGCAGATCTTGAGTGTTCTTGTTTAAAATTATCGTCCATCATGCTTCTTTCAGCTACACAGTCTTGCCTAGTGTCTGGAGCCCTTGGAAACCAGGCCGTGAGGATAAGTGCAGCTGGACCAGTGCCAATCCAAGTTCTTGCAGAAATAATCTACATTTGAAGTTTTGCCTCTAACCCTGTTTGAGTGAATCTGCATCCACAGTACAAATACGTTGTATACTGAGATATCTACCATTGAGTCAAACAAAGCCAGTGGCCATCTCACAGTTGGACGTTTTGAGCAATAAGTTGCCACAAGTTTGTCAAGGTTGCTATCTATCTATTTATTGCCAGACTCCTCAATCCCGTTTGGGGTGGCCACAAACAAATCCCCTCCACGTCGCCCTGTTCCCCGCCATTTCACTGTCCTGCTCCCAACTCACACACCCCTCTCTCATATACCTCTCTACCCCATCCCTCCATCTCATTCTCGGCCTCCCCCTCCCTCTCCCCCCTCCACCTCACTCACATACACTCTCCTTCTTAGTCTTTCACCCTCCATCCTCTCCACATGGCCAAACCACCTCAGTGTATTCCTCCTAACGCTTCCTGTTACATCCACATCCACACGACAACGCTCATTTATATCCTCATTTGTCAGCCTGTCTCTCCATGTGACTCCACAGGCTCCTCTTAAATAACTCATTTCCATTGCTCTCACTCTTGACTTGTCCCCTTGTTCACTTCCATACGTTAGAGTTGGTATCACAATACTGTCATGTAGTAACTTTTTCACTTCCATGCTCACTTCCCTGTTTCTTATCACTGCTTTCAAGGAACCAGCAACCTTTCTTCCCTGCTGTACCCTTTCAAGCACTTCACCCTCCAAACCTCCATCCTTACTAATCACACTACCCAAGTATTTAAACGTACTCACATTTTCCAATTTCTCACCATCCAACCTCGCTGTACATTCACTGACTTCACCTCTCTCAAAGACCATCACTTTGCTCTTCCCTACATTCACCTTTAGATTCCATTTCTTACACACTCTCCCAAGCTCATCCACCAAGCCTTGCAGCTCCCCTTCGTCTTCACTCAACAACACAGTATCATCTGCAAACGACAGTACAGGGAGTTTCCAAACACTACCCTCTCTCACCAGGGCCACTTCAACATCCACTACCCTACCTTGTACCTCTTTTATTATCCCATCCATGTACAGACTGAACAATCATGGAGACATGACACATCCCCGTTTCAACCCAACCTTCAAAGAGAAAAATTCACTCAGTTCACCATCCACACTCACTGCAGCCTTCGCACCATCATACATACTCTTCACAGCATTCAACAACTTCCCATCAACTCCATATATTCTTAATACTTTCCACAATCCTTGTTTATCCACCCTGTCATATGCTTTCTCCAAGTCCATGAAAGCCGCGTACAACTTCTTTCCCTTCTCTAGAAACTTTTCCACTAAAGATCTAAGAATGAATATCTGATCTACACAACCTCTTCCCTTCCTAAAGCCTCCCTGTTCTTCTCCAACTAATTCCTCTCTTATTTCCCTAACTCTGTCAATAAGTATCCTACCATACACTTTTCCTATTATACTAAGAAGACAAATGCCCCTATGATTACCACACACTTCTTTTTCCCCTTTTCCTTTGTGCAAGGGAATAATTATACCTGACTTCCAATTCTCCGGAACTCTTCCTTCCTGCCAGGCCAATCTGCACACCTTCCACATCCATTCTACTATTATCTCTCCCCCATGCTTCAACATTTCACCTCACACTCCATCAATTCCTGGGGCTTTCCCCAATTTAACTTTCTTCATTGCTTCCACAACTTCTATCCTACTGATTTCTTCCGGTCTCCTCACCTCCCTCCTTCTCCCAGCCATTCCCCAGCCACTTATACTCGCATCACTACAATCCTCTACGTTCAACAATTCCTTAAAGTGTTCTCTCCATCTGCTCACTTTTTCTCCCTTCTCCACTAGTAATCTACCATTTTTATCTTTCACTCTCCTGCTAACTTCACTTCCACCCTGTCTTACTCTCTTCACCTCTTTCCAGAACATTTTCTTACAGTCCCTCCACCTTACACTCAAATTCCTTCCAAATTCCTCATCCACTCTCTTCTTACTCTCTCTTACTAATCTTTTTACCTCTCTCTTTCTTTCTACATGTAACTCTCTCTTCCACCTCTCAACTTCTTCCACGCCCCTATTTCTCATCCATTCATTGTATGCTTTCTTCTTTTGTGCCACAGCCTGTCTCACCTCTTCATTCCACCACGCTGTTCCTTGCACCCCCTTCCGTCTTCTCTTCATCCCACACACCACAAGGTTGCCTACACCTTATTTTAGTTACATTGTAGCGTTCAAGTATGTTGGGTTTCTTAGTTTCTCCCTCACTGTATGTGACAGAATCATGCATCATTACAGTCTCCCCTTTCTTGGGACAGTATGAAATAAGGACATTGTTATCATTATGTCCTTTGAGGGTTAAATGAACTTCGTTTTGGGGGGTTCACAAACTCTACTGGAACTTCCTTTTGATTTTTGCAGACTGTACGAATAATAGTTTCCTTGTGTGCATTCAGTTTCTTGGCCAGGGTTGTTATGATTTAAATCAAATGATTTAAATCATGTGATTTAGATAGATTTAAATCAGAGTAAAAAAATCGTGATTTAAATCAAAATAGATTTTTTTAAATGTACCAATAAAGTAAAAATGAAGAAGACAGAGAGTGTCACGGATGTGTATTGTACAGATGCATCAAGTCTGCTTGGCCTGTACTCTTCCTGTACTGATCTTGATCAAGTCAGGCACCAGTGACTGCCTTTTGTTACGAGGCAGATATTAAAAATCAGAGGAAAGAAGGCTCTTTGATAATAACAATAAATGCTCCGGTTAGGAAGCCTTTACTGCATCAGGTCTTTTCAAACTGTATAACAACTTTTGGGTAATAAATGTATGATACCAAAATATGATTTCATTTAACAATGGTAAAGACTTAGTACAAAAAAAAAAAAAAATTCTTCAAAAAAGCGAACAAAACAGATTTAATTTTTAAAAAATCCAGTTAAGTAAAACAACAATATAAATTTAAAAATATGAGTTAAATAATAAACTATAGATTTAAAAATTATTTATATATATATATGCTATTTTTTCCAACCCTGAGTGTGAGTAACCTCCCCCCTACCAAGAAGTGTTAGCCTGTGGTGCACTGCCTTACTCCCATTTCCCATTCACATTATTATTTTCCATTTTATAAGTCTGTTAATTAGCACAGTGATATATAATCATGCCTAATGGACTCAATGCAGCAAGTGGGAGGAAAAATACCCAGTATGGTACTCTTTTGACAGAATTTCCAAAGACACAAACAGGGTTGGAAAAAATCACAGATTAAAAAAAAAAAAATCTGATTTTAATTAAAAAATCCGATTTAATTAGAAAAATCGATTTTTTAAAAACAAATCGGTGATTTTTTTTCAACTCTGTCCTTGGCCAGGGTAAGCTGCAGAAGAAGTTGTCACAGATAAAGTTTCTTCCTTTCAAGCCCTCTGTGAGTCGTAACACCACACGTCTACCTTGTTGTCGTTCTGCTGTTTCACCTTTTTTTCGACCAAGGTACACTTCTGCATTTCACAGGTAACTTATTTCTGCATCACATGCTACCCATACCTTTATTCCACATCTCTCTGTCTTAGATGGTATATAATGTCTGAATGGGCATTTTCCCCTGAATGAAACAAGTATTTCACCAACAGTGGCAGTTGATGACACACTGAACATGAGGGGGAGTCTTCCAACCCAAGTATCCCAAATATTTCTGATAACTGTCAGCTTGTCATGATGTCTTCTGGGGTTTCTAGTCTTTTTGTCATCAAAGTGAACATACCTTGAAATTCTGAAGCATGTTTCTCGCGACACTGTTGTGCGAAATATTCATCATCCATAAGTGTCGTCCCATAAACTTCTAAGGGACTCACTACGAGACTTTTACAGGCCACCCAGGATTCGCAGTCCATAAAAGGCCTTCAATTCACTCATGCTGGTGACATCTCCAGTTCCAAGTGCTTGATTTGCTTCTTTGTTAGTCATTTCCAGAATAATATTGAAAATGTCTGGAATAATCAAAAGGTCAAATGCAGATGTTACATCATCTGTAATTATTGTTGCTGCAAAGCTTGTAATGCCAGGTTTTTGATCAATGATATTCCTAGCAGCTCGTCTACCTACTGAAGCATCTACTTTCTTTTCATGCCACATTATGGCTCCGTTTTTCGAGCCATTTTAGAGTCAGAATCTTGACTGGACTTCTTGCCCTCTGAAACAAAGACAGTTCGATCATCCTCATTTTCAGAATAATCAGAATTACTACTAGGCCCATTGTTCACTGAAACATGATCACTTTCATCATCTTCAGAGTTTGATTATCACTGATCACTCTCTTTGTCTTGTGAGGCTAGGCAATAAAAGCTACCAACTGAAAAACTGTATGTGTTCCTGATATATAATTAAATGGAAAAAGCAACGATAGAAAATACCGACACCATGTCAATTATATCTTAACAAATGATGGTTTATATCACGATTCGACACAAGTGGACTATAGGGTCATAAATGACCCAAACAGACTGGATGTTACTTGTTTCATAAATCCAAAAACTATGAAGATTTTTATTACAAAACTGATTTGGAACAACACCCCAGAGAATTAGGAAAAGTCATGAAGCATGAAGCTTCTTTCATGCAAAGTAAAAATATAAAGCTAGCATAAAGTAGCGATGGGTCGAAAAGAAACCCTGAACAGACTCCTAGGACTAGGATATATTTTGCAACTTTATCTAGCTTTAGGAAGGCCACATTCAATCTACGCCGTACAATTTTGGTGTCCTTTCTAAAGAATGGATATCAAATCGTTAGAAAAGTACAGAAAGAATGACAAAAATGATACATGATGTTCGGAACCTGTCATATGAAGACACTGGAGGGGCGTAGAGTCAGGGGAGACTTATCTGAGGTGTTTAAGTGTATGAAGGTAATCAGTAAGGGAGACCTTAGCAAGATGCTTAAGGTGAGCATACAAGATAGAACTATGGGTAAGGATTTCAAACTAGAAAAATTCTGTTTTGGTAAAGGAATAGGTAGAAATTGGTTTGGCAATTGAGTTGTAGAGAAATGGAATAAGCTACCGAGTAAAGTAGGTGCTGCCCCTTCCATTGAGAGTTTCAAGCACAGGCTAGATAAGCATATGACAAATAAGGGGTGGGTAAAGAAAGCTTTTAACCAGTACTAATTCTTTTTTTTTTCCTTTTCAGGTTACACTATGATAGTCTCTTTTTATTCTTTCACACTTTCCTATAAAATGTCCAAGCCAGTTTTTCTATGCTGCATGGTGTTCTTTCTGACTTCTTGATGCTGACTTCGGCTGGAGGGTTTGGAAGGCAGGGGAGAGCCTTCTTCTTTGCTATCGTTATCTCATTCCAGTAGTTCAGTGACTCTTCTATGGTCCTTCCAGTTTATCCAGATCGTTTGGACGTTGTCCCTCACGGGAGTTCCCCTTCGAGCGACTTTGCCGAATCTCTGCCAAAACACACCTCTTTGTCTCATGTCAGCTATTTACTACTTCTAAATTAAATTTATTTACAATATATATATATATATATATATATATATATATATATATATATATATATATATATATATATATATATATATAATTCTCTAATATGGCTATATAGGGTAAGAAAATGCCTATTGTTTTTAATAATAACAATGACTTTTTTTAAATACCTCAACACTTGGCAACGTTGCTTTCCAACATTGTCGCGCTTGTAGGTGAGTCACTGAGGGTAGGTCAGGTGTCAATCCACAGGTCACTTTCTCTGACCGCCATTAAAAGATAAGCTCCTACCCCTACTACTCGCCCTCATCTGCTCCACAGTCGAGAAAAAGAACTTATTTACAGCGTAAATAAGTATTTTTTAGAAGAGAAGGCAAACAGGGGACCTACTGTATAATTGATTCCTCAAAAGCTGTTGCTCGAACAGCAAAGGCCACCAACGTGAGTGAAGTCACGGTCAGACGAATTTGCTCTTCCTTCAGTCAAGCCTGCATTATACAAAGGTCACCAGAACAAACTATAATAATTCATAAAACCGTATAGACTTTTTATAAAAATAATTCACCATAAACTGTAGATTTTATATGCAGAGAGAGAGAGAGAGAGAGAGAGAGACAGACAGACAGACAGACAGACAGACAGACAGACAGACAGACAGACGAAGTCAGGAGGCTTCTCCTCATATTCTAATAACTCATAAAACTGTATAGACTTTTTATAGAAATAAATCTCCATAAAATGTTGATTATATATGCAGAGAGAGAGAGAGATAGAGATAGATAGAGAGAGAGAGAGAGAGAGAGAGAGAGAGAGAGAGAGAGAGAGAGAGAGAGCTGGGAGTGAGGGTTAACCCTTGTCTCTAACCTGTTAATTGGCCCAGCAGAAACTGTGGCAACGTCGCACGTAGGGGAAGTCCCGTGAGGGACAACGCCCAAACGATCTGGTTAAATTGGAAGGACCATAGGAGCGGCCTAGCATTGGCCAACCGGTCTACTGCAGTTATGCCCTCTTCTTATGTTCTAATGGTCTTATATACGAGGTACCGTCTTAGACGGTGTGGACCATGGAGCCCTCTATAGAATTTTAAGGCTCCACTGAATATACTTATTAAGGTGGCAAAAAAATTACATCTCACCAGAAACCATGTGACCGGAAGGTGAGGTTGTCTGCCACATCCAGCCCAACCAAAGGTCCACCTGCACTGCCTTCTGTGTTGTCTTGGCAAATCAGAGACAGGGACATTAAAAAAAACTGTAATCCATGAAGATCTACACTTACAATGTAAGAAGTCTTGAAGAAAATTACAAACTTGATACCATAACGACTGAATTAGGAAACATTAGTTGGTGATGTAGGATCTCTGATTAACAGACTTTTAGAAGAGAACATCATTAAATTCAGCAGTGTATGTGACAAAGCAGCATGAATTGTAATCTGACCAGGGAAAAGATACACCCTGAAAGTAATACACATATATGCACTGACTGGTCAAAGCTCAGATGGAGAAATAGGAACATTCAGTGATGACATCTCCCAGATTCTGGGATGAAATAAAGGACCACATATACTATACTCATGGGAGACTTCAATGCAAAAGTTGGCAAATCAGAAAATGCAAAAGCATGTATGCGAAAATTCGGAGTGGGAGAATGAATGACAAAGGCAAAATGGTAGTAAATTTTGCTGAAATGTATAACATGACAATAATGAACATATTCTTTCACAAAAGAACAGGGAGAAAACTGAGCTGGAGAAGTCTTAATGAAGAAACAAAGAATAAAATATACTTCATTACAGGTGAGCTGAGCTGGAGAAGTCTTATGAAGAAACAAAGAATAAAATATACTTCATTACAGGTGAGTGAGCAAAACGAGCAACCAATGTTTACTCTGTTACACACAAGTTTGAAATTAAGTGGCCCAGTCCATGGTCGCGAGTTCAAAGGGTGGCAGGAAGGTGCTTGCGACATATCCCGTTAGCTGGTGGCACTCCGCACCATGAGTCATGACAGCTATACACGGCAGCCAGCGAGTAGGGGTTAAATGAGTGGAAATTGGAATATACATCATCTACTCTTATCTTTTTATGGCTGAGATATGAAGAAATCAGTGGAAAGAAAGATAGGCCATAGCAAAGGACTTTGGAGAGCATTGCAATGTGCCACACTCCGTCAAAAGCTTTAGAATATCATGGGCTACTGCATGGGTTTTTCCATGTTGGTCAGTTATTGAGTGAAGGATGGTATGAGTCAAGAAACTGAGCATAACAAAAGTGGAACACTCGTGTTGAAAAGCATACAGTTTGTCATTAATGAAGTTGTTGGATTCAAGATGTTTAATAATGTGCATATTAATTACAGTCTCAAATAATTTACCGAGAGATGTAATACCTATTGGTCTGTAATCAGTGTCAGAGGAGCATCCTCTCTTCCCAAGAAATAGAGGATGAAGAAGTACGTATGCATAGCCTGAAAAATTTAGCCAGAACAGGAACAAGTTCTGGGGAACAGTTATTCAAAACAAGTGGAGGAATTCCATCTGGACCAGTAATTTTGTTGGTTGGTAAATTGTCAAAGATGGATAATGGGTATATAGTCTGTATCTAAATTGGAACAGTTTCTGGAGAGTCAAGTTCTAGAACATGTACGTTCTGACTGACTTCCTCTAAGGTAGAATTTCTGGCAAGGATGTTCGCTCTTCCACATTGGTCATTATTGCATGGAAAATCTATTTTTAGTGGGGGACTGGGTGATGATAAAGTTATTATTGAAAGAACTGAGAGTTGAATAGTCTATTGTCATTAGGATTAATTAAGAGTTTTGATGTTTATTTATGAAGAAAGTTTGATTTAGTAATATTAATCACTGCTTTTGCATGGTTTCTAGCAATCCTGAATTGGCTGAAGGATTCAGATGTTTTTTATTAAAAATAAGATTCATATTCTAAGAACTTTTGGGTTTTGTTCTTCCATAATCGCTGTCAGACCATTTTGAGGAATCTCTTCCTTTAGTAAACTGTTGACTGGATATGAACAGTTCAACACCAGCTTGTATTAAATCATTTATGTGGGAATGGGTAGAACTGATGTCAGCAGAGAAGAAAGAGTGCCATGGAACATCAGCAAGATAATATCTAAATCCATCCCAGTCTGCCATATCAAAGTGCGATTTGGACCTGACAGGTCCAGAACAGGGAGATTTTGGGCAACTGAATAATGAGGCCATGATCCACGTGGTAACAGTAATATTCCATCCTGTATTGATCTGGGTTATTTGCCAGGAATAGCTCTATGAAACAGGTGCTATGGTCAGGATTATCTGGTTTTCTGGTTGGTTGTTTTGCCAATTGCGTGAGATTAGATGATTCTTCAAACAGTTTGCATTCTAGACCAGTATCGTCAGCCCTGGCAAAATGCAATAACCATTCCACATTATGGACATTAAAATCACCCAAAATGGTAATTTCAGTTGTAAGAATGAGGTTAATGTTGGTCAACTATGTGGATATGGAGTCAAATACACTGTGTTCTGAGGAAGCATTGGGGGAACAATGAACTGTACAGATATTCTTGGTAATATTTAGGCTATTTAGTATTTATAATGATTAGTCAGATTTAGCTTAAGTGATGTTCAAAACATTGCCAACTGTAAATTCAGATTATTAATAACAACACTCGCCACACTCGTTATGGAAGAGTGTGAGGAGATGGTAACCAGGAACTATATGGGGATATGTCAGTTGAGGGAGAGATTTCTGTTTCTGTGAGGAATAGGGCTAGAAGGGGTACAGACTTGAGGAAAAAATGGACGGAATTCAGACTGGTACTAAGTTCACAGATGTTAGTGAGTGATAAGGCCGAATTCACACTCCTCCAATGACTAGCATGAACAGTGTTTGCAGTAACCGCTGTTGGCACAGTCGCACGATTGCGATCAGGAGGACCCTGTGCCACCAGCCCTACCCTGCAGGTGGTGGCAGTCCGAGGTACCACCGAATTTGCTGTTAATACTGTACCGCAGCAGCCACTGTTTAAGGGGATGGAAATCGATATGATGTCTAATGTATATGTAGTGTAGTGTAGACAGTTGGAGGTAGAGCTATTTTCAGAGCATCCTGGCTAACTTTATTAATGAAAACACTGAAAATGTTCAGGAAAGAGAGGTGGTCAGGAAAAGGTCCTGAGGACTAGTTAAACGGAAACTTTAGCTCTTCTTGTTTCCAGCTTCCCATCCACCTCGGGAGTACCACCTTGTTCGACTCGTGCCACACTCTACTCCCTATAAATATTGACTCAGTCAAGGAATTCGTGGAAAATGTTGGGGGAGGCCTTTGTCCAGAAGGGGATTTGCAATGCCTGATGATAAATAATATATATAAATATATATATATATATATATATATGTATATATATATATATATATATATATATATATATATATATATATGTAAACACAATCTCTCTCTCTCTCTCTCTCTCTCTCTCTCTCTCTCTCTCCATGTAAAACACTGGTCTGTTTTCTGTGTATTTACATTTTCTCTGTTTACTGAAGTCCATTTCCAGCTGTCGTTCATATTTCTCCGTGTTTACTGAAGTCCATTTCCAGCTGTCGTTCATATTTCTCCGTGTTTCTTCTGTCACCTTGCAATATATATTTTTCTTTCGCTTCACGTTTTTAATAATACTTTTGCCTGGAGCCTTTGTTAGTGTGTGTGTGTGTTTACTCTCTCGAGTCCAGTCTCTCTTGTCTTTTTACTCTTTGCTCTGTCTTTCTTATCTACAATTTTGCCCGCACTATTCTGTTTCATTCCTTTCATTACATTTCCCTGTTACTCTCCTCTCACACTCTTCCGCCTTCTAGTCGGATTTCTTCCCTCCCTCCCATTTCCTTTGCTGTCATCTTCTCCCGCCTAAACCTCTTCGTTCACTCTCTCTCTCTCTCTTTAACGCTTTTCCCCTTTTCTTTCGTACTTTCCTGTTCAGTTCTTTCTCTTCCATTCCTTCTCACCTCCTCTCCTTCCTTGTGTCTCTCTCTTCTTCGTAATCTTTCTTTTTCCCTTATCCCCCCCTTCCCACTGCCTTTCTATTTCCCCTTCTCTCTTTTTACTTCGGCTCTCAGGTCCCCTCTCTTCCTCTACTTTCCCTACTTCCTCCTCTTTCTCTTCTCTCCCTTTTCTTTTCCTTATCCTCGCATATTCTCTACCTCCCTTTCTTTTCTTTTTCGTTCTCCTTCTTTCTCATCTTCCATCGCATTCATTTCCCAGCAGGTTTATTTTCCTCGTCTCTTTTTCTGTCCTGCGTGTCCTTTCCCTCGTCTTCCTCTTGTTTTCATTCTGTCTGCCCCTCTCTTTCACTCATCTCTTTTTGTTTAATTTTTCTCACTCTGTTTTCACCTCTCTTTTCCACCTACTTTTCCTTCTCATCTCTCTCTCTCTCTCTCTCTCTCTCTCTCTCTCTCTCTCTCTCTCTCTCTCTCTCGGGGGCGTGTCTGTTGTGGATGATTGCATGGTCTCGTTCCTGGACACGCCGTTGATAGTTATTCCATTTTGTGCTCTCTTTCCTTTTCTTCTGGGTACTCCTTACTTCAGCTTAAGTTGGAATGATGGTTGATGATGATTCCCCTACATTCGTACTCTCCATTACCATGTTTCTGTATCCTTTCTCACTCTCTGCTTAGGTGGGGATAATGGTCATGATGATGATGGTGGCAGTTCTCCCACTTCACTACCCACTATTCCATACTTTCTGCGTTCTGTTTCATCCAGTCATTACATGGGAATTATGTCATGATGATAGTGTACAATTGTATATATATATATATATATATATATATATATATATATATATATATATATATATATATATATATATATATATATATATATATATATATATCATTTCCTGTGGCATCCTCGGGGATGCATAGGGCCTCGATGAACTCACACCACCACATCCTATCTTGTGCTAACTCCTCAAGATCTCCCCAACACTCATCTCCAGC
>NC_137037.1:22389483-22409483 GCF_032717465.1 Coenobita brevimanus | reverse complement strand
TAGTAATTGGCCTGAAGAAGGTGATGATCGTTGACTGTTTCTGCTTATGAAGCCCGTGACAGCATCGAAATTAGCGATTTTGCATCGAAAAGTGAGGTAGGGAGACCACTCCAAAATGCATCTAAATTCATATCATTGAATTCTAAGCTGTCGAAATTTGAGATTTTACTGTATATATATATATATATATATATATATATATATATATATATATATATATATATGGACTGGTATTTTTTTCTATGTATATGTTTTCTACGTACTAAATTTTCCTGTGCTTGATGGGAGAAGTAGACTGTAGCACCAGTCGAGCAGGGCAGTACTCCCGAGGTGGATGGAATGCTGATGACAGGGAGAGCTGGAGCTCCCGTTTCACCGGCCCTCAGGACTAGTTCCTGACCATCCCCCTTTGCTGAACTTTTTCGGTGTCTCAGTAACACAGAGAGTCGGCCAGGATGCTCTCCAATACAAGTTTCTCTTTCAGCACCAAACTACATATACAGTACACACTACACTTGCTTTTCAAAAAAAAAAAAAAAAAAATGGCAACTCAACACTCAGCCTCGGAGTTCCCGAGGGGGGGGGACCATAAGTGACCCCACCTTCCGCCCCTCTCCCGGTGACGACTTGAGCTGCCTGGAACCACTGTCTGACTCACTTCATTTCTGCAACATTCTCGGACTTTCCTCTAACTTTCGCTCCGTTGAGCACCACCTCTCCTCCTCTAATCCTCACCTTCTCTTTCTAACTGAGACTCAGCTGTCTGAGGCAACTGACAGCAAACCCTTTTCTGTATCCTACTTTCTCTGTACTCATTTCAAAGCCAAAGGTGGCTGTTGTGTATAAATACGCAACAACTTATCTTGCTCTCATGTTCCTGAACTCAATTCTTCTGAATTCTCTACACTCTGTTTCGGCTTTCTTGTCATTCTCTGACTAAATATATCTGTGCTGTTTACTTATCCCCTAATTCTACTGACTATCAAAAATCCTTCGACTATCTGACTTCTACGATGGAACAAATTATATTCATCTCTCCTTTCTCTGAAATCTCTATTTTAGAAGATTTCAATGTTCACCACCACCTTTGGCTCTCCTCTCCTTTCACTGATCCACCTGGTGAACAAGCCAACATCTTTTCTATCCTTAATGATCTAGAGCAGCTTGTACAGCACCCTACCCATATCCCTGACTGCCTTGGAGAGAGGTCCAACATACCTGACCTCTTCCTTACAACTAATCCTTCTGCTTATGCTGTTAATCTTTTCTCTCCGTTGGGCTCCCCCAATCATAACCTTATCACCTTAACCTGTCCTATCGCTCTGGTACGGCCTGTGGACCTTTCAAAGAAATGTCGTCTGTGGCACTTTGGAGCTGTGGATTGGGAGGCCCTCATGCAGTACTTCATTGATTTTCCCTTGAATGATTATTGCTTCCAGGGCCGAGAGCCATCTGAGTGTGCCTTGCACATTACGGAGGTTATTCTCTCAGGCATGGAAGCATACATTCCTTTCTCATATCTTTGTCTAATGCAAGAAAGCCTTGGTTTAATCACGCTTGTTCTAATGCTGTCTGCAACAAGGAGAGGGCCTATAAAAGGTAGCAGAGCCAACCTACCCCTGAATCACATCATCTTTACGTTTCTGCCCAGAATCATGCTAAGTCTGTTCTTCTCTCTGCAAAAAATAATTTTATTCGTTCTAAATGCTCTCAACTCTCCAACTCGAATTCTTCCCGCTCCTTCTGGCACCTTGCCAAAAACCTTTCTAACAACTTTACCTCATCATCCTTCCCTCTTCTTTTCTACTCTGATGGTTCTGTAGCTAATAACTTTACCTCATCATCCTTTCCTCTTCTTTTCTACTCTGATGGTTCTGTAGCTATTTCTTCTACTGATAAAGCAGATCTCTTCACTTAGGCTTTCTCCTCTAGTTCCACCTTAGACGATTCCGGTGCTATTCTTCCATCACTTCCCCCCTCTGACCTCCTTATTTCTGACATTAAAATTTCTTCAGCTGATGTATTTCCTGCCATCACAGGCCTCAGTACTGACAAGGCATATGGACCTGATGGAGTCCCTCCTGCTGTTCTCAAGAACAGTCCTTCTCTGCTAATACCCTCCCTAGACAAACTCTTTCACCTTGTTTATCAACTTGTACCTTTCCTTCTTGCTGGAAGTTTTCTCTCATTCAGCCAGTCCCAAAGAAGGGTGCCTATTCCCGACCCTCTAATTATCGTCCAATTCTTCCATTCAATATATTACCAATATGTCGGGAATCGAACCCGGGACTCTCAGGTGAGAGCCAGGCAGCATAGCGCTACACCGTGACCAGGTAAAAGTTATTTCACATTGTCATAATCATGTAACCAATGTCCCTCCGCCCCCAACTGTGGGCCTGAAAAGGATGAGATAACACCCTGGCACTCGGGCAAGTAGATGCTTTTAATCTATCCCAAGCACTTATGGGAAGTCAGAATCTCATCCACTTCAGGTTCACAGTTGGGGGCAGAGAGACATAGGTTACAAGACTGCGACAATGTGAGATAACTTCTACCTTGTCGTGGTGTAGTGGTATGCTGCCTGGCTCTCACCTGAGAGTCCTGGGTTCGATTCCCGGCATATTGGTAATATATTGGATGATTTTTCCTATGTCAAAACAGGTTTCTCTCTTCTCTTATTCGTCCAATTGCTTTAACATCCTGTATCTCAAAAGTTTTTGAGAAAAATTGTAAGGCATCTTTCCTATTACAACCTTCTTTCTGATCGTCAGCATGGGTTTCATCAGGGACGCTCCACTGACGATCTTCTCATTTACCTTTCAGGCTCCTGGTCATCCTCCTTTCGGGACTTTGGTGAAAGCATTGTTATTGCACTTGACTTCTCAAAGGCTTTCGATCGAGTCTGGCATAAATCTTTAATTTCCAAACTGCCCTCTTACGGTTTCTATCCTTCTATCTGTGCCTTCATCTATAGCTTCTGTTCTTGTCGTTCTATAGCCGCTGTTGCAGGCGGCCGTCATTCATCTCCTAGATCCCTCAACAGAGGTGTTCCTCAGGGCTCTGTCCTCTCACCAACTCTCTTCCTTTTATTCATCAATGACCTTCTTTGCTGTACATCTAACCCTATCCACTCGTACTCTGATGACTCAACCCTTCACCTATCCATTTGGTTCCCACAACGTCCATCTCAGCAGTTACTTCAGCAAACAAGGGATGAGGCTATGGCACACCTTATGTCTGCCTTGGCTCGTATCTCTGACTAGGGTAAAAATAATCTTGTTGTTTTTAATGCATCAAAAACTCAGTTTTTACACCTATCAACCCAACAAAATCTTCCACAGGTGTACCCACTAATGTTTGATAATATTCAGCTTAATCCTGCATCATCTTTGAACATGCCTGGGGTTTCATTCACTCGGGACTTATCTTGGAAAGATCATATTACATCTCTTGTAAAATCTGCTTCCAAGAGATTAGGTGTGCTAAGCCGCCTCCATATCTTTTTTACCCCTCCACAGTCGTTGACTCTATACACGGGTTTTATTCGCCCCTGTGTGGAGTACAACTCGCATGTGTGGGGAGGCTCCCCACGTACAGCTCTTCTCAATAGGTTGGAGTCAAAGGTTTTTCATCTCATTAACTCTCCTCCTCTTACTGGCTCCCTTGAACCTCTGTCTCTTCGCTGCACTGTTGCATCTTGATCTCTTTTCTATCGCTACTTCAGTGGTCACTGCTCCTCTGAACTGTCTGCTTGCATTCCTCCACCTCTACGACGGGCGCGTAGCATCTGTCTAGCAATGGTCACTGCTTCTCTGAACTGTCTGCATGCATTCCTCCACCTCTACGACGGGCGCGTAACACCTGTCTAGCAGCAAACTCTCATCCCTTTTGTGTCCAAGTCTCTAATGCAAGAGTTAACCTTTACTCCCAGTCCTTCACTAATGCAACAGGTCAACTCTGGAACTGTCTCCCTCTGTCTGTATTTCCTGCTCCCTATGATCTCCAGTCTTTCAAACGCAGCGTGTCCAGGCATCTCGAAATGACTGGATCTTGAAACTGGCTCTCTCTTGTATTCTGTTTTTCTATTGGAGGGAACAGTAATATTGCGGGCTCGTAGCCTTTGGTTCCTTCTTCCTAGCATATATATATATATATATATATATATATATATATATATATATATATATATATATATATATATATATATATATACATATATAAATTTCCAGGTATCATTCACTTTTGTCTACGTTTCTTCTGTCACCCGCTGTTACTCATTTTTATTCTGTCCCGTGCATTTATTTATTTATTTATTTTTTTTTCAGCCAGACGCGTTTGTTCGTGTCCTTTCTCTCTTACTCTGCTCTCTTACGCCTTCTCCTCTTCATCTATATTATCTTTCTCTTTTCCTCTTCTGTCATTTTCCTCCTTACTGTCCAGCCTATAACTTCCCTTTCCTTCTGTCTTCCTTTTCCCTCCTGTCATCTCTCCTGATCTCTCTCTAACCCTCCTCCTTCTTACACATACTCACTTTTCTCTACCCTCATCTCTTCCTCCTTACTTCCTGCTTACATTTCTTTCCTCCTTTGTATCCTTTGTTTGTCTGTTGTTCAACCTCTCTCTCTCTCTCTCTCTCTCTCCATCTTTTGTGATCTTTATTGCCACACAGTCTGAAGGCTATTGACAAGGGAGTCTTGTTTAATTACTTCCTGTTTCTTTCATTCACTCACTCTCTTTCTTTCTATCTTTTCTCCTACTTGCACTTCCTCCGTCTCTCAGCCACTGTCACGTTTTTTTTGCTTCATTATTGTCTGCTTCTTATTCTGTCTTCCTTCCTTTCATTTTCCCACTCTCACAGTCTCTCCTTCCCTTCCTCCCACCGCTCTGTCTGTCTTCTGTCTGTCTGTCTGTCTGTCTGTCTGTCTGTCTCTCTCTCTCTCTCTCTCTCTCTCTCTCCTTTCATTCTCCCACTCTCACAGTCTCTCCCTCCCTTCCTCCCACCACTCTCTGTCTGTCTGTCTGTCTGTTTGTCTGTCTGTCTGTCTGTCTGTCTGTCTTTCTCTCTCTCTCTCTCTCTCTCTCTCTCTCTCTCTTCGTTTCGTTTCTCATACACCTTCTCACTCACTTCTCTGTCTCAGTCTTTGTCTGCCTGTGTGTGTGTGTGTGTGTGTGTGTGTGTGTGTGTGTGTGTGTGTGTGTGTGTGTGTGTGTGTGTGTGTGTGTGTGTGTCTGTCTGTCTGTCTGTCTCTGTCTCTGTCTGTCTGTCTGTCTGTCTGTCTGTCTCTCTCTCTCTCTCTCTCTCTCTCTCTCTCTCTCTCTCTCTCTCTCTCTCTCTCTCTCTCGCTTCGCCCTCCCACTCACACAATTTCTTCCCCGCCCCTTCCCTCTGCCTTATTTTCATGGCCTCAACAGCCTTCAAGAGCTTAACCAAGAAGCCTGTTTCATTACAAAATTTTTCTTTCCCTTCTTTGATCTCTCTTTATTCTCTCTGCCCTCCTTTTCTTAATTTTCCTCTCTTCGTCTCCCGATATTTCAGTCACTCTTACATTTTCATTCACTGATTCGCTTGCTCACTTGTCACCCTCTCACCCCATTTCATTCGATGTCTCAATCACCCATTGGTCTTTCCTCCCACAGAATTTGACGGAGATTGACGAGGTGTTTGATCAGTTCGTCTTTTTCTTTTTACTCATCTTTAACACAATTTATTTTATATATATTAATGTTTCTACTTCATAATTACTCCATTGACTCCCACACACTTTCTGTATCTTCCTATTGTCATTCTCTTTCATGCTTCTTCACTCTCACTATTCTCTCTTAAATTTAACTTTTCTTGTTAGTTCTTCCTTTGTTTCTTACTGTCTTCCATTTTCTCTGCTTCCTTTCGTTTTTTTCTCGTTAACATTCTGCATCATTCTCTTTTCGTCAAAGTCATTTCCTTCCTCTTTTATCAGTCTTTTCTATTTCTCTCACAAACACTGTCTTCCACACACAATTAATCACCTGTTTTTTTTTTTCCTTCACAATGACGCACATTGTCAAGGAAATATGTCATTACTTCCTCATCTCTCTCTCTCTCTCTCTCTCTCTCTCTAAATTTTTCATCATTTTAGTTATTGTCCTTCCTTCCCCCTCCTTCCTTAAGCCTGTTATATTTTCTTTGTTCATAGTCTTCGTGTTTCTTATTATCTCGTCTTCCTTCTGTTCGTCATTTCCTCTCTTTCACCTTTCCTTTTCTCCCCTCTGCTCTCTGGTATTCTTCTTTCTCCTCCATGTTTCCTGTCTCTTTGTAGCTCATTATCGTCCTCTTAGCGAAGCGATAATGTAATCGCCTTCGTCTGTGTGTGTGTGTGTGTGTGTGTGTGTGTGTGTGTGTGTGTGTGTGTGTGTGTGTGTGTGTGTGTGTGTGTTACCAAAATGTCCCATCATCAAGTGGGCAAATGGTATCCAAACTCTGTGCTCAGTATTCTGGGATATTTGGTTTGAACGGACTAGATTATGGCGAAGTGCATTGCAACCATTTTATTTTAGCAAAGATTTCTAGTCTAGTTTTTAGTAATGCAGGGCGATACGCATTCGTGGGCGGGTGCTGTATCCGTCCTTTCATCTCGTATTTACTCTTCTGTCCTCTTTCAGCGGTGGCTGAGTCGGTAGAGAGGCGGCCTGCGGTCCTAATGGACCCAGGTTCGAATCCCGGCTGGGGCAGGGAACAGTTTAAGGATTTGAATTTCCTAAAAAGCAGACTTTCCTGATCTACCAGATGACCCGCTGACATGTTGTAAAAATACCCCCGCTAATACCAGTTCACCAGTCCTGGTTGAGACAGCCCTAGCATGTATTCAGTATGGATGGTGGGTGTTAGCGCCGAAGTGGTGACATGTGGAGGTGTAGGAGGACTACTGGGCCTTGGGATAGGTCACTGCCCCCAAGAAATAGGCCCTGAAGACTTTGCCCAGAGTCGGACACTTAAAAAAATAAATAAATAAAAATACGTTTAGCTTTCGCTTCTGCATTTTGTGAACAGAGTAAGGCTATCTCTTAGTATTACGTTCAAACCACCTAGCTGGAATTGAAAGATTCTCTCTGTCTGTCTGTCTGTCTGTCTGTCTCTCTCTCTCTCTCATTACTTTATCTTCCTTCATTTTCCCTGTTACCTTTTTGTTTTCATTTCTTCTTTCCCACCCTTTTTACGCACTATTCTCCATCACTAATTGCTGTTCGATTTTTTCGTTTTCTCCTTGTGTAACTGACAGGGAAAGTACCAAAAATGCTGAGGGGCTTGCCACCTCGTCAGAAGGCAGGAGGGGGACTGAGGGAGAATTTCATGATGAGGAAGTCTATGTCAGGAGAAAGAACAAGTGTCAAGACTTTTATCAGGGGAAGGAATAAATGTCAGGACTTTTATCACGAGAAGGAATAAGTTTCTGGACTTTTATCAGCAGAAACAAATGTCAGGATTTTTACAGTAGGAAGTTAGGGGCAAGTGTCAAGACTTTTATTAGGAGAAGGAACAACTGTGAAGACTTTTCGTAGAAACGGGAACAAGTCCCGGGATTTTTACTAGAAGGAAAAAATGCCAGGACTTTTACAGGAGAAGGAACATGTGTCAGCAGTTTTGCTGGGGGAAGGAACAAGTATTAGGACTTATATTTGGAAGCGTCAGGACTCTGACATTCCAACACGTATATACAAGGGTAACTAACAAAGAAGGCACACAATATACCTACCATAGAATACAACACACACTAACAACACTGGAGCATTAAAGAAGATCCATTTTCATAGACTACTTTCACTATCAGTGTAAGACCACTATTTTAGTTTTAGTGGTTTCTACTTTCTTAGGAAGTCGAAGGAGTAGCTATGGGAAACCCACTTGGACCCAGCCTTGCTAATGCTTCTTTGGCTTACCGCGAATCCAGATGGTTACAGGAGTGCCCTACCCACTTTTAGCTACTTTATTTCAAACGCTACATGGATGATACCTTTGCCATTTTTTGGTCCCCTTCTCTTGTGTCCTTGTTTTTGGATTATTTAAATTCTAAACATGGAAATATACAGTTTACCTGTGAAACTGAGCAAAATAATAAACTTTCCCTTTTTTAGATATTTGTGTAGAGAGGACACACGGAACTTTTGCAAGGTCAATATACAGGAAACCAATATATACAGTATTAACCACTAAACCTACCTCTAACGTTCCCCTCCAATATATACGTAACTTATCTAAAACTCTAGTGACTAGGGCCTATAATTTATGCCCCTCATATTTTTCTCAACATAATGAGCTATATTTTCTCAGGAAACCCCTGTACCCAACTAAATTTGTAGACAAGTATATCGGAATACAGCTAACTAAACTAAGAACTGCTACTTTGACAGTAACTCACACTGCTGAGAAAGCTAAAGATTATTTTGGACTACCCTATTTAGGTCCTAAATCATTTTTTTACGTAAAATGGTAAATTAAATCACGACTTTTATCCCCAGATATCGTTGAGGATGGTATTTAAATCTCCCTCAAACCTGACTCAGTGCTTCACGTTTAAAGACCGTGTCCCACATATCCTGCAGCCCTCATTGTTTAATCAGTTTACGTGTGGTTGCTGTAATGCAGCCTATATTGGTCAAATCAAACGCCATACCAGGATTGCTTAGCATCAAGGAGAGTCTCATAGAACAGGACTTCCCATATGGAGGCCATCTTACTCAGCTGTTTGAAAACACTGTGAACTGGAAACCCACCCAATAAATAGTCGAAACCTTTGAATCTTGTTTGATCAGACTCTCACACCATGGCTTGTACCAAGGAGAGTCTTAAGCCAGTCGAGGAGGCGGAACACAAAGGCATGGGGTGCAAGGTGGTGGGAAAGGTATGGTGGTACCACGTCAAGAAGAGGTACAGCTTCCTGATTCGTCAGGACTTAGGGGACGACGTTTTCATCCACTCCTCTTCCACTATGGTCCCTAACCCAGCCCATCGTGTGCTTTCAGTCGCTGCCGGCGAGGTGGTGGAGTTCATGGTGGAGGAGAGTGCCAAGGGTCCTGCAGCTGCCTCTGTCACTGGCCCTGCAGGCCAGGTGGTATGGGAGTCTCCCCACTCTGTCCCCTGTCGTTGGTGCCAGTGCCAACTTTCAGCTGCGGCTCCTGCCTCCTTCCCTGCTTCCTCTGCCTCTACAATCTTTGCCATGTGTGTGGAGGTTGCCAAGGCCTTGTCAGGGGTAGATTTGGCAGTTTTTGCCCAGCGCCTGCCCACCATCTTCCAGGCCAACAGGCTTCCTGCCATCATCATCCCCGAGTCTTTTTCCTCCACACCCGTGGTGCAGAGAAAGCCTGGGCGGAGGATCCCACATCATTGTCCTAGGCCCGTACTCATAAAACACTATGACTTCGTCATAAGGTGAAAGTCTGTCCTAAATTCACAGGAGCAAGTTATAACTTCTTATGTTCGACCTAACCTAAGTCATAACTAATGACACCTCCTGAGTTGGTATAGCGCTTAGTACGCGGCTTATGACTCCATCATAACAGTAAATATGGCCGCCGCACCACAACAACAACAAACTTGTCACCGTCAACCGAGACGTTTTTGTGACAGAAAAGATGTTCTTCATGAGCTAAGTAATGCAGAACTGGTAAAGAGATACCGCTTGGGCCGTACAGGCATAATTTTTGTTACACATTTAGTGTGGGAGACCCTAACAAGACCAACAGCAAGAAACCAGGCTCTCAAGCCAGAAATGAAAGTTATTTTAACGTTGCATTACCTTGCAACTGGAAAAATGCAGCCCTGTAATGATGATGACCACTTGTTCTTTTTTCTGTCGCACTGTTAGAGTGCTCCATGCTATAGGTGGTGATGGTGTTGTTTGTTTACAAGATGGTGTGGTGAGTCAACATGTCCTCGTCCACAGTAAAAGAAAGTGGTAAATAAATAATTCTTAAAACTTGACATTAATCAGTTGACATTTTGCTGAAAAATTTTAAGAAAAATATCACAGTAATTTTAGATTTTTCCATTACGTCTTTTCTCTGCAGATATCTTGTATTTTTCTTCAATTTTCAAAACTCGCCAATGCTACATATAGCAGACCACTATCTCAGCAGCTTATAATTTCTACCTAACAAAGTCTTGACTTTGTTATGATAAACTGCTCTTAAAGTCTCAAATTTCTGACTTTCACCTAACTATGATGTAGGCTTTATAAGTACGGCCCCTGGGCCCCCTGTGACCCCCACCTCCTTGGTCTTCAGGGTGCTGCAGCTGCAGTCCTCAACTCCTCAGACGAGGATTCAGTGTCTATCTCACAACCCCTCCCTGAGGTGCCCATGAAGGTTGGGGATGATGAGCCCTCATCATCACCTGCGTTTGGAGTTCCTGCCGCTTCTGTGTCTCCTGTGGTGCCTCCGGTTGTGCCTCCCCCTTCATTTGTGAGGAGTAGACTGTAGCACCAGTCGAGCAGGGCAGTACTCCCGAGGTGGATGGAAAGCTGATGACAGGGAGTGCTGGAGCTCCCGTTTCATCAGCCCTCAGAACTAGTGCCTGACCATCCCCCTTTGCTGAACTTTTTCAGTGTCTCAGTTACACAGAGAGTAGGCCAGCATGCTCTCCAGTACAAATTTCTCTAACTATCTACACCAAACTACATGCACAGTACACACTACACTTCCTATTCAAAATTCAACAAAAATGGCGTCTCTTCACCAAGCCTCGGAGTCCCCAGGGGGGGGGGAACATAAATGCCCCCACCATCAGCCCCTCTCCCAGTGACGACTCGAGGTGCCTGGAACCACTGTCTGACTCTCTTCTTCTTCATTTCTGCAACATTCGAGGCCTTTCCTCTAACTTTCACTCTGTTGAGCACCACCTCTCCTCCTCTAAACCTCACCTTCTTTTTCTAACGGAGACTCAGCTGTCTGAGTCAACTGACAGCAAACCCTTTTCTGTATCCTCCTACTTTCTCTATACTCATTTCAAAGCCAAAGGTGGCTGTTGTGTATATATACGCAACGACTTATCTTGCTCTCGTCTTCCTGAACTCGATTCTTCTGAATTCTCTACACTCTGGCTTCAGCTTTCCTGTCATTCTTTGACTAAATATATCTGTGCTGTTTACTTATCCCTTAATTCTACTGACTATCAAAAATTTCTCCTTTCTCTGAAATCTCCATTCTAGGAGATTTCAATGTTCACCACCACCTTTGGCTCTCCTCTCCTTTCACGGATCCACCTGATGAACAAGCCTACATCTTTTCTATCCTTAATGACCTAGAAGAGCTTGTACAGCACCCTACCCGTATCCATGACCGTCTTCGAGAGAGCTCCAACATACTTGACCTCTTCCTCACAACTAATCCTTCTGCTTACTCTGTTAATCTTTTCTCTCCGTTGGGCTCCTCCGATCACAACCTTATTACCTTAACCTGTCCTATCACTCCGGTACGGCCTGTGGACCCTCCAGGGAAACGTCGTCTGTGGCATTTTGGAGCCGCGGACTGGGAGGCCCTCAGGCAGTACTTCTTTGATTTTCCCTGGAATGATTATTGCTTCCATGGCCAGGAGCCATCTGAGTGTGCCTTGCACATTACGGAGGTTATTCTCTCGGGCATGGAAGCATTCATTCCTTTCTCATATCCTTTGACTAACGCAAGAAAGCCTTGGTTTAATCACGCTCGTTCTAATGCTGTCCGCAACAAGGAGAGGGTCTACAAAAGGTACCGCAGCCAACCCACCCCTGAATCACATCATCTTTATGTTTCTGCCCGGAATCGTGCTAAGTCTGTTCTTCGCTCTACTAAAAATAATTTCATCCATACTAAATGTTCTCAACTCTCCAACTCGAATTCTTCCCGCTCCTTCTGGCACCTTGCCAAAAATCTTTCTAACAACTTTAACTCATCATCCTTCCCTCCTCTTTTCTACTCTGATGGTTCTGTAGCTATTTCTTCTACCGATAAAGTAGATCTCTTCACACAGACTTTCTCCTCCAATTCCACCTTAGACAATTCCGGTGCTGTTTCTCAATCACTTCCCCCCTCTGACTTCCTCATGGCTGACATTAAAATTTCTTCAGTTGATGTATTTTCTGCCATCACTGGCCTTAGTACTAGCAAGGCATATGGGCCTGATAGGGTCCCTCTTGTTGTTCTCAAGAACTGTGCTTCTGTGCTTACACCCTGCCTAGGCAAACTCTTTCGCCTTTGTCTGTCAACTTGTACCTTTCCTTCTTGCTGGAAGTTTGCTCTCATTCAGCCAGTCCCAAAGAAGGGTGACCACTCCCAACCCTCCAACTATCGTCCAATTGCTTTAATGTCCTGTATTTCAAAAGTTTTTGAGTCAATTCTCAATAGAAAAATTTTAAGGCATCTTTCCTAT
Organism: Coenobita brevimanus; assembly: GCF_032717465.1. NCBI lineage: Eukaryota > Metazoa > Arthropoda > Malacostraca > Decapoda > Coenobitidae > Coenobita > Coenobita brevimanus. The sequence continues at coordinate 22,397,104 of NC_137037.1, read as the reverse complement.
CACAACCTTCTTTCCGATCGTCAGTACGGGTTCCGTCAGGGACGCTCCATAGGCGATCTTCTCACCTACCTTTCAGACTCCTGGTCATCCTCCTTTCGGGACTTTGGCGAAAGCTTTGCCATTGCACTTGACATCTCAAAGCTTTCGATCGAGTCTGGCATAAATCTTTAATTTCCAAACTGCCCTCCTACGGTTTCTATCCTTCTATCTGTGCCTTCATCACTAGCTTCCTTTCTGGTCGTTCTATAACCACTGTTGTAGACGGCCATCATTCTTCTCCTAGATCTATCAACAGTGGTGTTCCTCAGGGCTCTGTCCTATCACCAACTCTCTTCCTTTTATTCATCAATGATCTTCTAAGCTGTACATCTAACCCTATCCACTCATACGCTGGTGACTCCACCCTTCACCTTTCCATTTGGTTCCCGCAACGCCCATTTCAACAGTTACTTCAACAAACAAGGGATGAGGCTATGGCACACCTAATGTCTGACTTGTCTCGTATCTCTGACTGGGGTAAAAATAATATGGTTGTTTTTAATGCATCTAAGACTCAGTTCTTACACCTATCAACCCGACAAAATCTTCCACAGGTATACCCACTAATGTTTAATAATATTCATCTTAATCCTGCATCATCCTTGAACATGCTTGAGGTTTCATTTATTCGGGACTTATCTTGGAAAGATCATATTACTGTACATCTTTTGTAAAATCTGCTTCCAAGAGATTGGGTGTGCTAAGCCGACTCCACTCTTTCTTTACCCCTGCACAATTGTTGACTCTATACAGGGGTTTTATCCGCCCCTGTGTGGAGTACAACTCTCATGTGTGGGGAGGCTCCCCACATACAGCTCTTCTCAATAGGGTGGAGTCAAAGGCTATTTGTCTCATTAACTCTCCTCCTCTTACTGACTCCCTTCAACCTCTGTCTCTTCGCCACACTGTTGCATCTTTATCTCTTTTCTATCGCTACTTTAATGGTCACTGCTCCTCTGAACTGTCTGCTTGCATTCCTCCACCTCTACGACGGGCGCGTAGCACCCGTCTGGCAGCAAACTCTCATCCCTTTTCTGTCTAACTCTGTAATGCATGAGTTAATTGTTACTCCCAGTCTTTCATTTATGCAACAGGTCAGCTCTGGAACTGTCTCCCTCTGTCTGTATTTCCTGCTGCCTATGATCTCCAGTCTTTCGAATGCAGTGTGTCCAGGCATCTCAAAATGATTGGATCTTGAAGTTGGCTCTCTGTTGTATTTTGTTTTTCTCTTTGAGGGAACTGTTACTGCGGGCTCATGGCCTTTGGTTCCGTCTTCCTCGCAAAAAAAAATAAATAAATAAAAAATAAAAATAAAAAAGTACCGAAGAGTCCCTGGCCCTCTGGTTCAGCTCAGCGACTCTCTTGGGGCAACTTTGCCTTCCTCACCCGGTTTGCCCTCAAGGGAATGGAGCAGCAGTTGTACTACGATGGCAAGGCACCTGCGGAGTATGGGGAGCAGGAATTCAGTAATAGGGACTACAAGAGGTCCTTGTTTTCCTTCCATGGGTTGCTCTGGGAGTCCCCCCAAGGTGTCACCGACCCTGAGGAGATTCAAATTCTATCCTTTACCCTCGGGATCGCATTGTCGCATCTTATCCTGTGGATTGCGAGCCACAGCTCAGGCTGGGTAGCATCACGTTGCGAGCCACAGCTCAGGCTGTGCTGGTGGTGCATCACCACTAACTACTCCACCCGTACCCAAACTTATGCATGGCGCTATGCAAAGACAGAGATAGAGAGAGATTTTTTCTTTTCACCAGTTGATGCCCTAGATATTTATCTTCAAGTTTATAATAAACAAAAACAATTTTTTTTTTATTCATTTTTTAACTAATCCCCTACGTAAACTTACGCATGGCCCTACTCAAAGACGGAGAGAGAGATTTTTTCTTTTCAGCAGATGATGCCCTGGATGTTTATCTTCAAGTTTATAACAAACAAAAAACTAAAAAATTAAACTTTTTATTCTTCATTTTTTGTGCACCACGGGGTAATGGCCCCAACTCTGATTCTGAGTCAGGCTCTAGTTCTTCATCTTCATCTGAAGTTTAACCAGCCTTCAGCCGTCAGCCTTATACCTCTGCCTTCCGTGTGACTTGGCCCTCCATAACTTTTATTTTTCAAATGTCTTTTGTATATTTGAGAATCTTTTTGTATATTAGAGTGTCATTTTGTATATTTAGGCATCTTTTGTATATTTGAGTGTTTGCATCTCTTGTGTATTTGAGTTTCTTTTGTGTATTTGATACTTTTTGTGTATTTAAGTCTTGTACATACAGTTTTTTTGGCGTCATGACCACATATGGCCGATAACCAGTAATTCAAGACAGAAGAAGAATCTTTTTCAATGCACGGGACAACCTGACGAGAGTAACAGCGAAGTCTACTCACAGCAGAACTACGACCATCCCTTGGTTCACACGACTCCTCTACACAGTTGCTTTGTTTTTAATTGGTAAATTATGTATACAGTACTATGTTTCATGTAACTTGCTCTGTTCCTTGTTCCTTTACATTATTGTCAATTCAGGGTAAGAAAATTATATACCAGTTTTATTTATTTATTTTTTTTTGTCTTTTAGGTCTGAAGATGGTTTAGATGTGAACCAAAACGTTACCAGTAAATTATGTATGTCATCAAGCTGTTTTGGCTGGCCATCCTTAGATTTCGCTTCCAAGAGCATGAAAGTCTCTCTCTCTCTCTCTCTCTCTCTCTCTACTGTATATCATCATCATCATCAGACCTCCTTTGCCACCTTATGGCAGGGTGGGGAGCAGCAATGTCCAGACAGAATAAATTTGCCCAATCCAATGGACCACGCTTCCATTCGCACACCATTCAAGCTCCCGGAATCCTGGCTCTATCTGATACGCTAAAAACTTTCACTACGTTCTGCAGCTTCACACAAACGTATACGACAGAGTCAAACTGGATGCTGTCATGTTAAAATGGGGTGCCAAATCCCTGATCATGCACTTCTCACAATATTCATCCAGCCAGCTCGATCTCTTATCAGTCCCCTAGCCTCATCGACTTCCAAATCTCTCTTCCTGACACACTCATCCACCATATCGTTCCACCTTCTCCTTGGCCTACCTCGCCTCCTCCCTCCCCCAAATTCGCTCAGATATACCTTCTTCACCACTCTACTGTATTGTTATCGATTCTCACCACATAACCATACCATCTCAGTACACTGTCTGATTCTGGTGTCCACAGACTTCCTCACTCCACATCTTTCAGGAATCACATTAATAATGTGATTCGTGAAAGATCCACTCTCTGTACTCCACATACATACATTCCTCAGCAGTCCCATCTCCACTGCTCTCAATCTTGACCTTTCATTTTAATGCCACACCATAGCTTCACATCCATATGTTAAAACTGGCACTAACACTCCTTCATGTAAGCCTCGTGCAGCTGCAACATTCAAGCCTCTGTCTCTTATTAAGGCCTTCATTGGACCAACTATTTTCATTCCTTGTGTCGCTCTATTTTCCATCTCTTTTGTAGATTTTCCTCTCTTTCCGATTGTTGTAGCCAGGTATTTGAACTCTCTCACCAATTCCAGTCTCCATTCGTTGTAACATCACACTGGGAGTCACGTTCTCTCTCAATAACCATCACTTTACTCTTTTCTACCTTTACTCTCAAGGCACGACGCTCGCAGACATCAACAAAACTCTGCACTAGTCTACCAAGTTCTTGTCCGGTATTTGCAATTAGTACTGCATTATCAGCATACAACAAATTTGAGATATTCCATCCATCACCATTCACTACCAACGCCATCCCCCTCTCCATTACCCGTGTTTTTACTTCTCTCATCACCCCATCCATATATGAGGTGGATGGGGGCGCCCATCATCCACTCACTCAGTGTAGGGATACGCAAAGGGTCTCTACACTGAGTGACAAACCAAATGGTTTCCGATACCCAGGAAACCATTTACTACGCTGGTTGGTAACCATGTAACCAGGGTTTTTGGCCAGGCCAAGTGTCCCCCAGATCCCCCTATCTAAAATCACTTAATCATTGCAGTTGTTTCGGAGAGCCTCGGAGGGCCCAATACCTGCCCAGGGCCCCAACCAAATGGGTAGATTCACATGGCCATGTGGAATGTGAGAGGTGTGAATGAGGACAGCAAGAAAGTGGAACTGGAGAATGTGTTCAAGAGTGCGAGATATGCCGTAATGCCACTGTATGAAACAAAGATGAAAGAGTGTGAAGTGGAGTGGGAGAGTGTGAAGTTTGTAAGATCGAGCATGAATGGGCTAGGAAGATGCAAGAAAGGAGTTGTTTTGTTAATGAATGAGGTGTGGACAGTGGAATGAGAGATTACAGATCTGTCAGCTAGAGGTGTATGTATGTCAAGTTCAAGTTTGATAAGGTGAAAGTGGCGATGTTTGTAATGTATGCACCGTGTGAAGACAGAAGTGAGAGAGAAAGACAGGTTGTGGGATGAGCTGGATGAAGCAGTGGGAGAAATGTCTAGGAGCTATTAAGTGATCGTAATGGGCGATATGAATGGAAGAGTAAGCACTTGTCTCAAGATAACATAATGGGTTGTAATGGGGTACCGGGAGAAAATGATAATGGGAAGCAACTGAAGGATGTGTCAGAAAAGGAGGTTGTGCATTTGTAACTCGTATTTCAAACACAAAGATGCACAAAAAATACATGGTATAGAGGGAACTAGGATCGTGTTGAAAGGAACCTGATTGATTAAGTGCTCTTAGAAAGGTCGATGCTGGGAATGGTTGCTGATACAAGGGCCGTGAGAGGACGATGAGGAGGTCTGTCAGATCATATGATTGTGGTATGCAAGATCAATATGAGAGGAGTGAGGTCGACCAGGAGAGACAGAAGCAGTCAGGGAGAAAGACTGGAAGTCGAGAAGCTGAGGATCAAAGAAATGGCACATGAATACAGGACCAAAGTAGGAGAGGAGTTAAAATAAGTGGATTGGAATGAAATGGACCTGGACAGCCTGTGCAATGCACATAGGGATGCCTTAGTTAGAAATGCTAAAGCAGTGTATGGTGTGGCAAGAGTACAGTAACAACAAAGAAAGATATGGCAAGGTGGGATGAAGAGGTTAAGAGAGCAGTGGAGGAAAGGAGGAAGAAGTGGCTAGAGTGGTTACCGGACAGGGGTTCAATTGAAATAAGAACTGATTATCTTGAGAGCAAGAAGAACATGAAGAGACTAGTTAAGAGGGAAAAGAAGGAGGGAAATGATGATCTAGGATGAAAAATGAATGGAAACTACTCTGAATATAGGAAGTTCTTCTGGAAAGAGGTGAAGAAATGTAGAAGTAAAAGCAGAAAGAAATGTGAAGGTGCAAAGAATGTATGTAGGTGGTAGATTATTAACCCATGGGGATGAAGTAAGAAACTGATGGAAAGAATATTTTGAAAGCTTGATGAATGGGAATAGATAGAGCAGAGCCACTGTAAACATGACTGGTTTGGGGGGGGAGGTGCAGAAAAGGAATGCAGTGCCAGGAAACTCTCTCACTGATGAAGAGTGCTGTGAAGCGACTGTGAAGAGTGCTGTGAAGCGGCTGAAAAATGGAAAGCAGCTGGGGTTAATGAGGTGTATGCAGAGATTATTACCGTAAGTGTTGTGGACAGAGCAGAATGAAGTGCTTGTTGAAAATATGTAAGAAGGCATGGATGAGTGAAACTGTGCCAGCAGAGTGGAAAAAGGCTGTGACTGTACCCTTGTTCAATAATAAAGGTGAGAGAAGTAAGTGCATGAATTATCGTGGCATACAAGTTATTGAATGTGGTAGGGAAGGTATATGGAAGGATTATTATAGAGAATGTAAGAGAAATATCAGAAGTCCTAGTGAGTGATGAACATGGTGGTTTAAGGAATGGCAGAAGATCTGTTGATTAAATATTTGCAGCGAGACAGATAGTGGAGAAGGCTTGTGAGAAGGACTATAAGGTGTCTATGGCATTCATGGATCTAGCAAAAGTATACGACAAAGTAGAGAGAGAAGGACTGTGGAAGGTTTTGTGCATGTACAGTACAGTGTTGATGGTAATCTGCTGGCTGCCGTCAAGAGTTTTATGATGGTAGTGAGGCATGTGTAAGGGTTAATGGGCATCTACAGTAAGTGAATGGTTCACGATTGGTGTGGGCGTGCGACAAGGTTGTGTGATGTCCCCATGGTTGTTCAAAATATATATATATATATATATATATATATATATATATATATATATATATATATATATATATATATATATATATATATATACTCGTATAGACACAATGAATCAGTTAATTGAGAAAACTATCTATCTATCTATTGCCAGACGCCTCAATCCCGTTTGAGGTGGCCACAAACAAATCGCCTCCACGTCGGCCTGTCCCCCGCCATTTCACTGCCCTGCTCCCAACTCACACACCCCTCTCTCATATACCTCTCCACCCCATCCTCGGCCTCCCCCTCCCTCTTACCTCCTCCACCTCGCTCACATACACTCTCTTCGTCAGTCTCTCACCCTCCATCCTCTCCACATGGCCAAACCACCTTAGTGTGTTCCTCATAACGCTTCCTATCACATCCGCATCCACACCACAACGCTCCTTTATATCCTCATTCGTCAGCCTGTCTCTCCATGTGACTCCACAGGCTCCTCTTAAATAATTCATTTCCACTGCTCTCACTCTTGATTTGTGTCCTTCCAACAACGTCCAACCTTCACTTCCATACGTTAGAGTTGGTATCACAATACTGTCATGTAGTAACTTTTTCACTTCCATGCTGACTTCCCTGTTTCTTATCACTGCTTTCAAAGAACCAGCAACCTTTCTTCCCTGCTGTACCCTTTCAAGCACTTCACCCTCAAACCTCCATCCTTACTCATCACACTACGCAAGTACTTAAACGTACTCACATTTTCCAATTCCTCACCATCCAACCTCGCTGTACATTCATTGACTTCACCTCTCTGAAAGACCATTACTTTACTCTTCCCTACATTCACCTTTAGATTCCGTTTCTTACACACTCTTCCAAAATCATCCACCAAGCCTTGCACTCCCCTTCGTCTTCACTCAACAACACAGTATCATCTGCAAACAACAGTACAGGGAGTTTCCAAACACTATCCTCTCTCACCAGGGCCACTCCAACATCCACTACCCTACCTTGTTCCTCCTTTATTACCCCATCTATGTACAGATTGAACAACCATGAGAAAACTACAGAATATAATAAGCCAATGTGCTTAGGTTTTCATGATTACGAAAAGGGTTTCGACTCAGTGGAGCACATGGCAATTACAAATTCATTGCGAAATCAAGGAGTGAATGAGGACATTTTAAAACTGCTTGAAAACTTATATAAAGAGGGAACTGCTACAGTTAAATTACATAAGGACTCGTAAGAAAAAAATTAAGGTTGAGAAGGACGTGCGTCAGGGAGATAAATTTCACCACATTATTTACAGCATGTCTAGAAAGTATTTTCAGAAATCTAGACTGGAAAAAAAAAAGGAGTGAGTATAGATGGAGAAAAGGTAAACCATTTTAGATTTGCAAATGACATTGTCCCAATC
>NC_137037.1:22324483-22384483 GCF_032717465.1 Coenobita brevimanus | reverse complement strand
ACATGATAATGGGAGGATCATACAAGCTCCCAAACAGGTAAGAACACTGCTTATTATCTCTTGAACGACGTAAATACGGAGTCCAAAATAACAGTGGCTAGCGAACTGGAGGGATAAAATATTAAGTAAATACACGATTGTTGGTCCAACATCCACAGTCAACCAATCACAGAGACGTGCCTGCATAATGGCCTCACCAGTTTCTTCATCCGTTCATTTGACACGGGATATGAAAAGATATTCACAGAAGAAATCTGCAGCACATGAGGTGGTGTGTGCGGTGAAGAGAAGACGTAACAGGGTGGATGGAACAGCATGATAGAATGAAGAGGCGAGACAAGCTGTATTGCAAACGAAGAAAGCATAGAGTTAGAGGATGAGAAGCAGAGACATGGTAGAAAGTTGAGAGACGGAGAAGAGAGTTATATGTTGAAAGGAAAAGAAAGGTGAAAAGTTTAGTAAGAGAGAGAGAAGAGACTGGATGAGGAATTTGGAAGGAATTAGAGTGTAAAGTGAAGTGAATGTAAGAAAATGTTCTGGAAGGAAGAAAAGCGAGTTAGACACGGTAATAAATAAGTAGGGAGGGAAGCGAAAGATAAAAACGTTGGACTGATAGTGGAGAAGGGAGAGAAAGTGAGTAGATGGAGAGAAAACCTTAAGGAACTATTAAACATACAGAATGAAAGTAATGCAAGTATAATTGGCAGGGGAATGGCTGGGAGAAGGAGGGAGGTGAAAAGAAAGGAAGAGATAGGTAGGATGGAAGTAGTGGAAGCAATAAAGAAAGTTAAAGTGGGGAAAGCCCCAGGAATTGATGAAGCGTGTGATGAAAAGCTGACGCATGGGGGAGGGATAGTGGTAGAGCTGATACGTAAGATGTGCAGATTGGTCTAGGACAGCGGTTCTCAAAGTTTTTACTGGGTGACCTCGCGACTCACAGGGTAAAAAAAATCAGAGTGAGAGAGAGAGAGAGAGAGAGAGAGAGAGAGAGAGAGAGAGAGAGAGAGAAAGTAACCGGTATATAGCCAATCGTAGTTATTATGAATATTCTAATAGTGTAATAAGGATAATTACAATTTCAGCTAAGTAAATAAAATACACTGAAAGCATTTGGCCTATTCTGTCCCTGCGACCTATAAAAAATTCCTCAAGTAACCCACCTTTGGGTCACGACCCATAGTTTGAGAATCCCTGGTCTAGGAGGAAGGCAGAGTGCCGGAGGATTGGAAGTCAGATATAATTATTCCCCTGTACACAGTAACAGGAGAAAAAGAGGTGTGTGGTAATCATAGAGGCATTTGTCTTCTTAGTGTAATAGGAAAAGTATATGGAAGGATACTAATTGACAGAGTCAGGGCTATAAAAGATGATTTAGTTGGATATGAACAGGGAGATTTTAATGAGGAAAGTGGTTGTGTAGATCAGATTTTCATCCTTTGGTTTTTCGTGGAAATGTTTCTAGAGAAGGGAAAGAAGTTGTATGCAGTCTTCGTGAATTTGGAGAAAGCATATGACAGAGAGCATAGACAGGGAATGTGGAAAATTCTAAGAATACATGGAGTCAGTGGGAAGTTGTTGGATGCCGTGAAGAGTATGTATGAGGGTTCTAAGGCTGCAGTGCATGTGGACAGTGAACTGGGTGGAGTTATAATTCAGGTATAAGCTACGACAGTTGATGTTGGAGCCACCCTAAAGAGAGAGAGAGCAGCATTTGGAAACTTACTGTACTGTTGTGTGCAGATGATACTCTAATGTTAAGTGAAGACGAAGGGGAACAAGGCTTGTGAATGAGTTTGGGAGAGTGTGTGTAAGAAAAGGAATCTAAAAGTGAATGTAGGGGAGGAGTAAAATTATGATCGAGAGAAATAAAGTCACTGAATATACAGTGAAGTTGGATGATGAGGAATGGAAAATGTGAGTGCATTTAAGTACTCGGGTAGTGTTTTATTTTTTAATGCAAGGATGAAGGAACCAAAGGCCACAAGCCCACAGATTGTTCCCTCCAAGAATTAAAAAAAAAAGAAAAAACACGATAACAGTGAGCCAAATTCAAGATCTGTATATTTCGAGATGTCTGATCACACTGCATTTAAAAGACTGTGGATCATAGACAGGAGGAAATACAGACAGAGGAAGACAATTCTAGAGTTGACCCGTTGCATGTATGAAGAACTAGGAGTAACGGTTAACTCTTGCATTAGAGAGCTTGGACAGAAAGGGGATGAGTGTTTTTTGCTAGACGGGTGTTACGTTCCCGTCGCAGTGGTGTGAGAATCCAAGCAGACAGTTCAGAGAAGCAGTGACCATTGAAGTAGTGATAGAAAAGAGATAAAGATGCAACACTACAGAGAAGAGACAGATGTTGAAGGAACCCAGTAGGAGGAGGAGAGTTAATGAGGCGAAAAGCCTATGATTCCACCTTGTTGAGAAAAGCTGTATGTGGCGAGCCTCCCCACACATGATAGTTTTACTCTATTCAGGGGCGAATAAAACCTGTGTATGAAGTCAACAACTGTGCAGAGGTAAAGAAGGCATGGAGTGGCTAGCACACCTAATCTCTTGGAAACAGATGTTACAAGAGAGGTAATGTGCTCTTTCCAGATAAATCCCAAGAGAATGAAACCTCAAGTGCAGATGATGCAGGATTAAGCTAGATATAATTAAAAAATAGAGGACATTCCTGTGGAAGATTTTGTCGGGTTGGTAGACGTAAAAATTGAGTTTTTGATGCATTAAGAAAAAAAAAAGCAAGATTACTTTTACCCTAATCAGAGATTTGAACAAAGTCAGATATTACGTGTGCCATAGCCTCATCCCTTGTTTGTTGAAGTAACTGCTGAGATGGATGCTATGGGAAACGAATGGAGAGTAAAGGGGTGGAGTCATCAGCGTATGAGTGGATAGGGTTAGATGTACAGCTTAGAAGGTCATTGATGAATAAAAGGAAGAGAGTTGGTGATCAGACAAAGCTCTTAGAAACACCACTATTGATAGCTCTGGGAGAAAAACGGTGGCCGTCTACAACAGCAGCTATAGAATAACTAGAATGGAAGATAAAGATGAAGGCACAGACAAAAGGATTGAAACCGTAAGACGGCAGTTTGGAAATTAAAGATTTATGCCAGACGCAACCGAAAGCCTTTGAGATGTCAAGTGCAATGGCAGAGCTTTCGCCAAAGTTCCGAAAGGAGGATGACCAGGAGTCTGAAATGTAGGTGAGAAGATCTCTAGTGGAGCATCCATGGCGGAACCTGTACTGGCGATCGGAAAGAAGGTTGAGATTGGAAAGATGATTTAAATGTTTTCTGTTGCAAATAGACTTGAAAATTTTTGAGACGCAGGATGTTAAAGCAATTAGGAGATAGAGGGCTGGGAATGGTCGCTCTTCTTCAGAACAGGATGAATAAGATAAAACTTCCAGCAAGCGGGAAAGACACAATTTAACAGACAAAGGCGAAAGAGTTTACCTTGGTGGGGTGTACGAGCAAGTACAGAAGCACAGTTCTTGAGGACAACAGGAGGGACCCCATCAGACCCATATGCCTTGTTAATATTAAGGCCAGTGATGGCAGGATATACATCAGTTGGGGAAATCTTAATGTAAGCCATGAGAAAGTCAGAGGGAGAAATGATGGAGGAACAACACTAGAATTATCTAAGGTGAAATTGGAGGAGAAAATCTGAGTGTAGAGTTCTGCTTTATCAATATAAGAAATAACTATAGAACCATTAGAGTGGAAAAGAGGAGGGAAGGATGATGAGGCAAGACTGTTGGAAAGATTTTTGGCAAGGTGCTAGAAGGAGCGGGAAGAATTCAAATTGGAGAGTTCAGAGCATTTAGTATGAGTGAAATTATTTTTAATAGAACGAAGAACAGACTTGGCACAATTCTGGGCAGAAAAATAAAAGAGATGAGATTCAGGAGGGGGTTGGCTCTGGTACCTTTTGGAGGCCCTCGAGATCTCCTTCCTGTGAACACCATTAGAACAAGTGTTATTATATCAAGTTTTTTTTTTCATCAGTCAAAGGATATGAGAAAGGAATGTATGCTTCCATGCTCAAGAGAATAACCTCTGTAATGCACAAATCACACTTAGATGGCTCTCAGCCATGGAAGCAATAACCATTCCGGGGGAAGTCAGACAAGTACTGCCTAAGGGCTTCCCAATCAACAACAGCAAAATGCCACAACTGATGCATATTTGGAGGGTCCACATGCCTTACGGGAGTGACAGGACAGGTTAAGGTGATAAAGTCGTGAGTGGAGGAGCCCAATGGAGAGGAAAGATTAACAGCATAAGCAGAACGATTAGTTATAAGAAAGAGGTCAAGTACTGTATTTTGGAACTCTCTCCAAGGCGGTCAGCGATATGAGTAGGATGCTGTACAAGCTGCTCTAGGTCATTAAGGACGGAAAAGATGTAAGCTTGTTCATCAGGTGGATCAGTGAATGGAGAGGAGAACCAATGGTGGTGGTGAACATTGAAATCTCCTAAAATGGAATTTTCAGGGAAAGGAGAAATGGATAGGAAGTGTTCCATCTTGGAAGTAAGATAGTCGAAGTATAGTTAATGGATAAGTAAACAGCACATATATATTTAGTCAGAGAATCACAGGAAAGCTGAAGCCAGAGAGTAGAGAATTCAGAAGATTCAAGTTCAAGAACACGAGAGCAATATTGGTTGATGAGTACATAAAATACACAACAGCCATCTTTGGCTTTGAAATGATTATAGAGAAAGTAGGTGGATACAGAGAAGGGTTTACAATCAGTTACCTCAGACAGCTTAGTCTCAGAAAGAGAATACGAGGTTTAGAGGAGAGGTGATGCTCAACAGAGAAAGCTTGAGGAAAGGCCATGAATGTTGAGGAAATGAAAAAGAAGTGAGTCAGACAGTGGTTTCAGGCATCTCGCTGGATTGTCATCGGGATAGAGGCGAATGATGGAGGCATTTATGGTCCCCTCACCCCCTAAGGACTCCGAGGCTTGGTTATAAGATGCCACTGTTTTCGTTAAATTTTGAGTAGAAAGTGAAGTGTGTAACGTGCATGTAGATTGATGATGACAGATGGAGGAACTTGTGCTGGAGGGCATGCTGGCCTACTCTCTGTGTTACTGAAACATTGAAAAAATTCAGCAAAAGGAGCTAATCCCGAGGGCTGATGAAATGGGAGTTTCAGCTCTCCCTGTCATCAGCTTTCCATCCACCTTGGGAGTACCGCCTTGCTTGACAGGTGCTACAGCCTACTCCCTGAGCAGGGATAGGAAGTTTGGTGTATGAAATGCTTGAATGGGTGCAACAAGGAAGAAAATTGCTGTGATTGCAGTGATAAGAAATAGGGAAATGAGCATGGAAGAAAAATAGTTGCTGGATGATAGTACCGTGATACCATCTCTAACGTATGGAAGTGAAGCTCGGACCTTGTTGGAAAGACACAAGTCAAGAGTGAGAGCAGTGGATATGAGTTATTTGAGAGTAGCATGTGGAGTTACAAGAAACAGACTGGCAAATGAGGAAGTGAAGAAGCATTGTGATATGGATGTGGATGTGATAGAAAGAGTTGGGAGAAATACGCTGAGGAGGTTTGACCATGTGGAGAGGTTGGAGAGCGAGAGACTAACGAGGAGAGTGTATGTGAGTGAGTTGGAGGGGGGGAGAAGGAGGGGGAGGCCAAGGATGAGATGCAGGGATCGAGTTGAGAGGCATATGAGAAGGGTGTGTGTGTGTTGGGGGGAGGGCAGTGAAATGGCTGGGGTCAGTGTGACATGGAAGTGATTTGTTTGTGGCCACCCCTTACGGGACTGGGGCGTCTGCCAATAGAGATAGTTAAGTAGATAGTTATGAGTACCTTTACTTAGTGATGTTATGCTGTTTTGGAAACTTGTGTTTATTACTGGTCGTATGTGTGGCTGGTCAGTGTTATTGAATGTGATGTTGACCAGAGTGTCACATCAGCACCCTTCTCAAGTGACAGTTCATCGAGGAACATTAGGTATGTACATCAAACAAGCTTTGCTAAAATAAAAGGGGCGTCTTTACACAAGTTTACAATCCAGTTTGATGAGCCGATGGATGTGGCTGCTTGTGCCCAACTCTTAGTGTTTGAGCGGTACATCATTGGTGGATATTTCAAGGAGGATTTCTTGTTCTGCCATACTTTGGAGTCGACTACATGAGATGATACCTTCCATAAAGTCACTACACTTTAGAGGAATAATATTATTATGTGAGTGCAAAACTAACGGAGCATCAGTAATGCTTGACTGTTGAACAAGTTTTCGAGGAAGAGTGAATGTGGCAAATCCTGAACAAGGCATCTTGGCTGTATCTTTCATAGTTATGCTCTGACATCTAAAACTCTTCCACCAGAGTTCAAGTTAGTACTGGATGTTGGGCATAGGGTAAATACCACCAAGTGCCTTGAATATACGACTCTTCCACCTACTGTGCCAAGAGTTTGGAGAGGATGAAGAAGTATTACTCTTTCACGTCGAGGTTTACTGGTTGTCAGGGGGGTATGTGGTATCAGAATCCTTCAAACGTGACAACAAGACAAAGTTGCTTGAGTTCACCAAGAGATTGTCAGACATCCAGTGGCTCCAGCAGCTGCCCTACTTGGAGAACATTGAACACGTTAGTGAGGCACTTGATAAAAACGAAGACACTGAAATACTAGAACTGATGCACCTTGTGCAAACACATCTTTCCCCCCTTCAGATGGAATTGCAGTCCTATATCCTCAAACTGAGCGAGTTGGAATAGAAATTGATTAATGTGCACCTTTTTCCAGATAACATGCAAGAAGAATTCCTAGAGTTGGTGAACGATTCTGCTGCAAAAGATGGATTTGAAGTACTTCTGACCAAGTTCTGGTCTAAAATGCGTGATCTTTACCCTCCTGTAGCTGATATTGCTGTGATGTATTCACTCATGTCCCCTAGTACTTACCTACATGGGCAAGGATTGTCAGTGCTGTTGAGCATAAAAACTAAAGACCGAGTATTGCTTAATGTGGAGCATGACCTTCGAATATATATTGTACGTCTAATACTACTCTTTGAATCAAGAAATTTCTGTGCACAAAACAGGCATAACCTCCACAATGAAGTTTAATACCGGTTGTCATAATTAAAACATGGTGTTAATGTTTACATACCAAATAAAGTAATTCTTCGTTAGTTATACAATAGCCTGTACAATACCATTCTTCAATGGTGCTAATGTTTATTCATATAGCAACTATAGTTTCACTGTTGTTTAGTTTCTTTGTATATTGACTAAGATAATAATGCTTAACTGCAAAATAAAGCCATTACAGTTTCGGCCATTTGTTGTACTTTATTATATTGGATTAGCCCTAATGTTGTTATGCCTGTACGATTAGGTTAGTGGTTTATATCTGGAGATGTTAGGAACACTCTAGAATTTAAGTGCTATGCTGTAGGATTGGGTTAATGTTTATATATGGAGATGTGACGAACATTCTCGAGATCTCGGCATGTCTGTTATGTGTGCTTTCGTTCTTACCTTAGGAACAATCTCTTGTCATTATTATTATTGTGCATTGCTAATTTACGTGCATTATTGCATGGGAAAGTGTAATTTCTCTCCTAGGCTATAGAATATGCATTACTGCATGAGAAAATGTGAGTTCTCTCCTAGGCTCTAGAATATGCATTACTGCGTTAGAAAATGTGAGTTCACTGTTCTAGGCTGTACTGGTAGGTGGATTCTGGGGGAAGGGAGAATATTTAACCCATCCATGGCCATTGGCCATAAGTCCGGAATTTTACGTGTGCCCCTGGCCGACGCCGGGACCATTTTCTAAAGTTTTGAAAATTGATTTATTTTCTTGCCATTATGAAGAGGAAGTTCAGACGTACTTAACAGTGCAAATCCCGGCTTCCTAGACCCATTCTGTGGCTTGCAATGGAGAGTGGAAGTTGCAGAAATATCAGTAACGGATATCTGCCGAAACGGTACATTGCCGCCTGTAACATCGTACGTGTTGTTATAATTTTTTTTTAACCCCCCAAAACAATGTGAATGGTGCTGAAATGTTGCGCATATAATAGATATGATGATATCGAATGATTTCAGTACATGATATGTTAGGATTGACTCAAACAAAAATTATTATGAATATTTTTTCACATTTTTTATGTAAAATATGTTTACGGTAGTTTCGAGTTATTTTCCACGGTATCGTTGTGAGTATGGCTGGAAGAGGGAGTGAAAGAGTTGAATATTCAGTCCTAAATGAGAAAATTGCCAGTCCCCTGAGGGTAGGCTCTCCCATGGGCGATGAAAGTGGGGGGTCGGGTGGATTAGCATCTGGTCAGCTCCGATTAGAGGTAGGGGAGTGGAGGTGCTTTTAGCTGCTCCCACACCACCTGCATGGCTATAACAGAATCATAATGCAGGCTCAAAACTATGAATAAGACAAATTATTAGGAACAGAGAGACAAAGCAGAAACAAATACAAATACAGACGGGAAAGAATTATTTTCCCCTTAGTAACACGTTTACTTTGCTCTATCATTATACATTGTTATTTTCTCAATATATGTTGCTGTCTGTGTGTCGTGAGTGTGGGAAAGTATGATGTTTTCTGCCTGGGTAAGGAAAAAAGGTAAAGCTGTAAGTTCGCCTACACTTCACATGGTCAGAATACGATAAACTCGGAGTATCGCACGGTAACTGTGTGCGGTATCATAATCATGTCCTATGCACAATTATATTGCTTTCAACCTGATTCTGCGATGACTGCAAGTAGTTCAAATTCATAAACAGGTAAAAAATACGCGGATAACAATACAGCAACATACACTGATGCTGGCAAGGCTGGCAGGGGAGAGTGGAAGGAACGAGCTGTTTGTTGGGGCAACTTCAAAGGTCAAAATACGATATAATCGGCATATCACACGGTTGCATTGTAAGATAGCATTTCTCATACCCTATGCCTGTTCTCTTACATTACAAACAGAACCTGCAATGATTACCACTCTATCTGGGGCAAAAAGATCATAATAAGCATATAAGGAAAAACATGAGGGATGGCATCTGAGATATAAATACAGAGCAGAATAATTACTTAAGAGCATAATTCAATGACATGAGTCAGTGCAGGCAAACTTTTACCCATCTCAACCCTCCCCTAGCAGGTCAGAAGTCAAGAGATAAGTCATTGTCTGGGAAACTCAGTCTTTGTACAAAAGTCATTTACAAAACATAATCAACTTCACACATTATCACTATCTTACACGTTTATATCTCACTTCGTAACACTACACTAGCTCGGCCAGTGATGAGGGGTGGTGAAGTGGCCCGTGAAGTGGTAGGAAGTTGTAAGGTAGCACGAGAGGTGATGCAGGATGGTGAGGTGGTGCGTGTGGTGGCGAGATGTGGTGGTGAGATGGTGTGGGGTGAGTGCACCTACACTCCAGCCTTCCCTTCCTCCCCCTCCTCTCCCTCAGTGAAGAGCTGCATCACCACGGTCTGTCTCCTCTTCGGTGGTGGTGGAGCTGTACGGCAAGGTGGTGGTGGCTTCTCCTCAATCTCCGATGAGATGTTGCTGTCGTCCTCCACGGTAGCAGGAGAGTGATACTGTTCATCACCACTCTCGTCACAACTCCCCACAGTACTTTTCACCTCCAGGTCAGACCAATTCGGTCCTCGTCACTCTTCCACCCACGGGGAAGCAGCTCCGCCCTGATCTCGGGGCTGGTGAACGGCCTACGGGGCCGGAGAGGGCAGCACTGGTTGGGGGATGGGGCAGGGAGGGAGGCGGAACTCGGACATCCACTCATCACGGAAGTGCAAGATGTACTGACGTGTGGGGTGTATGGGAGTGTAGGGCAGGTCAGTCTCAAGACGTTCAGAATGTTCGTTCACTTCCCCTAAAATTTCGCTATTTTTTTTAGGCCGCACTCAGATGACACTTGTGGCCATTTATTGGCTAAACGTCGTTCGATGCCGGTGGCCACACAGGGGTTATAAGATTATTCTGCTCCTGGGAAAGTTTAGTTTACCAGAGAGTGGGTTAGTGTGTGAGAGCCAGTGAAGCAGAGAGAGTTAATGAGTCAATAATGAAGTCAGTGAGCACTGAGACAGTCAGTGAGTCAATGGTGAATAGACAGTGACAGAGAATGTCAGTGACAGAGTTAGCGAGTCAGGCAGGGAGAACAGTCACTGAAGGATGAAGTAGTCAGAGTCAGTGAGTGACGATCAGTCAGTCAGCAAATGGGCAGTGAGTGAGTAGTAGTGAGTGAAGGGCAGAAGTAACATGAAGGAGAAAAGTCACAGTTTTTGCATGTGTACCGCAGCTGTGCCTAGTAAGAATCAAAATGCTGAATAATTAAGCAGCCATTGATTAACATTATGGCATGCCTGCGTATCGATCTTGACAGTCGCTCTCGTGAGGTCAGTCTGCTCAGACGTGCTAGAGACCTGTGGTAGTGTTGTGCTAGTGTGTTTTAGTGAACTGTGTTAGTGTGTTGTAGTGATCAGCGATAGTGCTGTGCTAGTAATCCGTGAAAGTGTTGTGCTAGTGTGTTGTGGTGACCCGTAGCGACCCGTGATAGTGCTGTGCTACCTTGTGTGAACTAGTGCGTAATGGCTTCCTCGGCAGAGAGCTGTGTCCCCACTGCAGGTATTGAAAAGGACTACCTTGAACTAAAGGAGGAACTTCTCGAACTGAAGCGGGAGGTACAAATTCTCAGGCAGGAGAAGGCACAAATGAGGGAACTGTTGGGGGAGATGTTGGAGGAGAAAGAGAAAAAGGCTGAAGGTTGGACACTAGTTAACAAGAGTGCAGCGAAGTTCACTCTTAAGAAGCAAACGGAAGTTAAGACCACTAATGCCTTCGACGCACTACGGGACGAATGTGAAGGGAAGGCAGAGAGGGAAGTAGAGGAGCAGGACGGTGAGAGAACTTCCAGTACAGGTAAGTATAATCAGAACAAGAGAGGTAAGAAAAATGTTGCTGTTGTTGGAGACTCCCAGGTGAGATATCTGAACAGGGCCATGTATACTCCACTCGCTAAACATGTGTGTCTTCCAGGGGCCAGGGTGGCTAATGTGATAGAAAAAATTTCAAATATCGTAAAGGATAGTGGTGACAAACCCACTGTGTGCCTCAGTGTAGGAGGTAATGATATTAGTAGCCGTAAGAGTGAGGTACTGTGGCAAAGGTACAAGTTGATGTTAGAAAATGTTAGGGAGAGGGGAGGAACCCCTGTAGTGCTTGGTATTTTACCCAGGTGGTGGGTTGGAAGGGAGTGGTTGAGCAGGGCAATAGGTTTAAATTGCCGCCTTGAAAGGTATTGCAAAGATAATGCAATACCTTTCATAGACAGCTGGGACCGGTTTTATGGACGAAGTGCCTTGTAAAGTTGGGATGGGACTCATCTTAGCAGGCAGGGAGTTACTGTTTTAGCTGGAATGATAGATAGGGAGTTGGAGGGATTTTTTCGAGGTTGAGAAGTAGGTGTACAGGAAGTTCCAGCAACTACACTCAGAAATCATTATTACCATTTTGGGATAAATGCATCAATACTTGCAAAATTAAGAAAAAAAGTTCAACCATTATGGTAGATACATCCACTCAGGCACCTCAAATTGAGCAGGCGATGATAGATGATAGAACAAGCGATGATAGAAGGGCGATAAGCGACAGTACAAAAAAATTTTATATTAGTAAAGAGTTTCCCTGTTAGTAACAAAATAAATAACAGTAAATGACAAGGTAAAGGCATAATTACAAGTAATAATCTGAAAGTGTACTACACAAACAGCCGGAGTTTACGTAATAAAATGGATGAACTGAGGGCTTTAATTTGTACAGAGAAAATAGACATTGCCGTTATTAGTGAAACTTGGATGAATACGGACACATGAGAATTTTTAGCAGAATATCAGATAAAAGGCTATAATATTTTTGTGTCAAACCGTCAGGGAAGAAAGGGGGGAGGGGTAGCTATTTATGTAAAGGATTCATTAAACTGTTACAATAAAGCAGACATTAAAGTAAATAGGGACACAGAAAGTGTCTGGGTCGAAATTAGTAACAATAGGGAGAAATTAGTCTTAGGAGCAATTTACAGATCTCCTAAATTAAGTAGAGCTGATAGTAAATACCTTTGGGAGGAAATTAGGAAAGCATCACAGTCCAGCTTAGTAATAATTGTAGGGGACCTTAATCTACCAAGGATAGATTGGAGAAATCAGACAGGGGATGCAGAGTCAGAGGAATTTCTAGAGGTAGTACAAGATAATTTTCTTTATCAGTATATCAGGAAGCCCACCAGAGGTAATAATATACTAGATTTGGTTTTAGCTAATAAAGAAAATATCATTAGTGATATACAGGTTGGTGGACGACTTGGTAAACAGCGATCATGAAGAAATTAAGTTCAGATTTATTTGGGATGTCTGTTCCACTGAAAATACCTCCACCGTTCCTAATTTTCGTCTAGGAGATTTCGATGGCTTAAGAGCTTATTTTCGAACAGTATTCCACAGGGAGATTAGCTATATGAGGGAATGCCAGGTCAGTGGGGAACCCCAGGTCATAGGTGTGGCGCAGGAAACACGTGGGAATGTCCGTCAGGTGTCTGTGAAGGGGGGGAGGTGGTAGATAGGAATGTAGTCCAGGTGACGGGAATTAACTCAGCTCCAGTACCAAACAGACATTCGACCAGTGAGAAGTATAACGAGTTAATAAATATAATACACGGAGGCCAAGATAGATTTATCCCTTCAAAACCGTTTAGAACGAATAATTCAGAACCAAGATGGTTAAACAACAGATTAAAATCTCGCATAGGCCAAAGGAAAGGAATATATAGAAAAATAAAACGTGGAGAGGAACACTTACGTAACCGATACACGATTTTAAATAGAGAAGTAAAGAGGGAGATAAGAAAAGCAAAGAGAAGTTATGAAATTAAGGTTGCTAGTGAATCAAAAGAAAACCCCAAGGGTTTTTATCAAATGTACCGAACGAAAAATAAAGATAGGATAGGACCACTGAGAACAGAATCAGGTGACATTACCAGTAAAGATATAGAAATGTGCTCCATCCTAAATAATTATTTCATATCAGTATTCACCAAGGAAAATCTAGACCTGGTCCCTCAAGCAGCAAATATTTACTATGAGAATACGGAAAATATTCTTAGTAAAATAACCATTAGTAAGGAGGACGTATTGAAAGAAATTAATAAGTTAAAACCTCAAAAATTGCCAGGTCCGGATGATATATATGCAAAAGTTATAAAAGAAACCAAAGAAGAATTATGTCAGCCACTTCTAACATTATTTAATGACTCTTTACGTTCAGGAGAAGTTCCTGAGGCGTGGAAGACCGCAAACGTAGTGCCCATCTTTAAAAAGGGTGATAAATCAGCTGCGTCGAATTATCGTCCGATAAGTCTAACGTCAATAGTAGGAAAAATGTTAGAGTCAATTTTGGCAAATAAGATTAGAGAACACTTAGAAAGATTTAATCTTATAAACGAAAGTCAGCACGGATTCAGGCAAGGACGATCCTGCCTCACACACTTGTCATTCTACTCGGAGGTCTATAAGGCAGTAGAAATAGTGGGGCAGCATAGCAAACCTGTTGTGCATTTTGTGATACAAGCACCAAATTTGGCACAAATGTACATTAATATGTTGCGAACATTTTCAGGTATTGGGCCACTTGAAATTCTCTCTTTATGTCCGCCATATTGAATTTCTAAATGGCCGCCACTTGAAATCTACATTTGCTATTATCTCTGGACATAATGCAGCTATTGACTTGATTCTAGTATCTAAATGTATGTTTTGGGGGGCAAGGAATCCAATGGTACCAATTGCCACTTGGTATTGTCAAGTATTGGCCGCCATATTGGATTTCAAAATGGCCGCCACTTGAAATCTACATTTGCGATTATCTCTGGGTCTAATGCAGCTATTGACTTGAATTCTGGTGTCTAAATGTATGTTTTGGGGGCAAGGAATCCAATGGTATCAATTTGCACTGAGTATTGTAACCAATGGGCCGCCATATTGGATTTCAAAATGGCTGCTTTACATTACATGGCCACTTCACGATCTACATTTGACATTATCTTTGGATCTAATGTAGCTATTGACTTGATTCTGGTGGTGGTGGTGGTGGTGGTAGTGGTGGTGGTGGTGGTAGTGGTAGTTGCAGTGGTAGTTGTAGTGGTAGTGGTGATAACAGAAATGTTACATTGTTTATATCTTTGCAGGTTCAGAAGACGGTTCCACCAAGTCCAAGTGCTTCAGACTAGCTGATGTTGAGCGAACTTCACCATCAACATCACCGAAAGGTTAGTTAGAAAGGTTCGAGCACACGGTATAGACGGCGATATCTTAAAATGGATAGAATCCTGGCTGAAAGGACGAAAGCAGAGAGTATTAATAAATGGAACTAAGTCGGACTGGGGATTAGTAACTAGCGGTGTACCACAGGGTTCAGTACTAGGTCCCTTATTATTTATCATATATATAAATGATCTAGACTTAGGAGTCAATAGCAGCATCAGCAAATTTTGCTGACGATACAAAAATAGGGCGTATCATTAACTCGACTGACGATTGCCATAACTTACAAAAAGACCTCGATACATTGTCCAAATGGTCCAAAACTTGGCAAATGGAATTTAACGTTGAAAAATGTAAAGTACTTAATGTAGGCAAGACCATTGGAATACTAAATACAGCTTAGATAACAAAGAAATTAGCAAATCGGAATGCGAGAGAGATCTAGGAGTTATGATTAGTAACGACCTTAAACCAAGGCAACAGTGTATTAATGCGAGAAATAAAGCAAATAGGGTCCTAGGATTTATTTCGAGAAGCGTGAGCAATAGATCATCTAAAGTAATACTGAAACTTTATCTAGCATTAGTAAGGCCACATTTAGACTACGCAATACAATTTTGGTGTCCTTACTATAGAATGGATATTAATTCGTTAGAAAATGTACAGAGAAGAATGGCAAAAATGATACATGACGTCCGGAACCTGTCATATGAAGATAGACTGAAAAGACTTAGTCTGCATTCTCTAGAGAGGCGTAGAGTAAGGGGAGACTTAATTGAGGTGTTTAAGTGGATGAAGGGTACTAATAAGGGAGATATCAGCAAGGTACTTAAAGTGAGCATACAGGATAGAACTAGAAATAATGGTTTCAAACTAGAAAAATTCCGTTTCAGTAAGGAAATAGGTAGAAATTGGTTTGGTAATAGAGTAGTAGACGAATGAAATAAGTTACCTAGTAAAGTAGTTGCTGCCTCTTCCATTGAGAGTTTCAAGCATAGGCTAGATAAGCATATGACAAATAAGGGGTGGATAAAAAAAAAGAAAATCTTATAACCAATACTAATTCATAATTTTTCCTTTTCAGGTTACACTGTGATAGTCTCTATTCTCCTTTCACACTTTCCTGTAAAATGTCCACTCCAGTTTTTCTATACGGCGTGGTGTTCTTTCTGATTTTTTCCTGCCGGCTTCAACCGGAGGGTTTGGAGGGCGGGGGAGAGCCTTCTTCTTTGCTATCCTTGTCTCATTCTAGTAGTTCAGTTGCTCTTCTAGGAGCTGCCTAGCATGGGCCAACCGGCCTACTGCAGTTATCCTCTCTTCTTGTGTTCTTATGTTCTTATATCAACGAACCATAATGTGTAACAGTATATTGCTTTTCTGTATTCAGTGTCAGAGTAATGGGGGTATGGGTTGATGATCTGATAAATCAGCAGATACCTGGTGAGTAAACAGTTAAGAATCCGCACTGTGGAGCAACATTACCTAAGATCTCTCTTCCAGCTTCAGTGGTGAACAGACAGACCACATTCTGAGATAAGTTTAAATATTTAGTCCATGACAGATCAGGTCTCTCCTTTGCTGATAAATTCTCGTATCTACTCGTATTAAGGCAGGTGAAAGACACACCCTGTAAACTGGCAAGTGCCTGTTTAGGATGATAAGTATGAGGTAGGTCTGACTATGCTTAGGGATACAGTAATAGAAGACAAGGAACTGACAGTTACCAAATTAGTCAATATTTTGACTGAATTACCTACTCTCAAGCGTGATTCTGACTCTGGAAAGCTTTCGGATTACAGTATACTGTAATTTGAACACCATAGTACTTGTCAGAATGTCAATGCATCAGACTGGTTGCTATCAAGGAATATATCACTAGAGCTTGCTCCTAAAACCATCGATGCATTATACAATAAGTACTGCAAAACTCAGTTCTCCTGTAAGGAGGCTGAGTATGGTCTAATGCAACTTTGCAAACACCTCCAAAATATAGTTAAGAATGCTGGAGGTAAGCAAAAGTTGAAGGAAAGAGAAAACCTCTTTACCAACCAGCAGTAACTAAAACAAGTATCTATTAGGACTATTAAAGAAGAATCGGGACCTTTATTAGTTCTATAAAAACGTACGAGAAAATTGCTAAAACAGGGAATGGGCAATCTCTTGGATGTAAAAACGTAAAAGATTGCATTGTAAAGACCAGTAAGAACTGTACTTTCTTGTGGTGGACGACACCATCCTACCAGGTTGTGCAAAAACTGTCCTAATTTTCAAGAATGACAGAATTAAAGGATATTGAACATCGCACGTTTATTTCTCCTTAAGTCAAAGACACAAATCCATAGACTGTAAACTGGAAATAACTTGTTGCTTCAGGTGTAACATAGAGATCATTTTGTACTGTGCCCAAGAAGAAGTGATGAAGTTACTAAAACTGCAAGTGTTAATGTGACAGTTTCTGAAGACAGCCACCCCAGTAATAATGCCGCCGTCAGTTCCAACTGCAGACGCAAAGATTATGAATAACAGCCAAATCGTATCTTCATCAACTATCTTTCATACTGGTGCACAAAAGTCTTCTTTTTTTTCTTTTGATAACGTGTAGGCACTGAAGTTACATACAGTAGGCAAAGTTAATTTAGCCATTACAGGGTTGTTCACCAACAAGGAATCACAGTCCTCTGATCAAGTTAAACCATTAATCCAGCTAGGTAAGTGTAATTGTTGTATGACAACAGCTATGCTGGAAAAGATGGACACAAAGCTCTACATCAAAGGACTGGTAGAAACTTTATATCACTTGCAGTGCCTAGGATATTATTCTGATACAGTAGGTCCCATAAAACTGAATTTGAATATGCCCCTATTTAATCGTATTATACTGACAGTATAAGACTAATACTTTGTTGAATGATGGCATGTGGTCGTATTTTGTGTGTGTGTGTGTGTGTGTGTGTGTGTGTGTGTGTGTGTGTGCGCGCGATCATTTGCCTCAGTAAGCTATTTTCCTTATTCATCCGTGTTTCGGATATTTCATTTTACCCTTTCTCCATTCATTTATTCCCTGTAATTCCTCCACCCTTCTCCTGCCTTTGTTCTATGTTAAGATTATATGAAATCCCCCTTTCTCATATATTGCACTCACGACCGTTTCCCTTCTCAATGCACAAGACATTTCATTTTTCCTCCCTCCCTGGTTTGAAATATATATCACTTATATCTCTCTTTCTCTGTAGCTTCTAATTTATAGCCAAACATAATGATTATGCTTTATATTCCATATAATTACACTCGCGCTCGCGACGCTAATGAGAGTGTTATGTTTTAATCGACTTAAATGTGTGTGTGTGTGTGTGTGTGTGTGTGTGAACAAAATAACTAAAACATGATTATGACTTAACTTAGTTGGAGGGGGAAGGGACAACCGAGGGATATATATATATATATATATATATATATATATATATATATATATATATATATATATATATATATATATATATATATATTTAGAACAGTAGGTCAAAAGTCAGTCACAGGCCAAGGTTAACAAACAGTTTTTATCTGAACTAGACCAAATTCTGTTGGTGGGTTGATAATGGGGTAGGACTGAAAGGATTTGATTTTGAAAGCAATTCAGAGGTCAAGGTAGCTGAGAAATGTCAAAGGCCTAGATAATATGACAAGGTCAGCTCAAAACAGCTTTAAACTGATTTCAACTAAACTTGGTGGAAGTGTTAAGAGTCAGGCAACAACGAAACGATGAAACTTGCAGATAAGTCAAAGATCAAAGTCACAGGATAATTTCAAATTTTGACCCCTGCATTTATGTGTGTGAACAATATCCCTTTTTGATCAAACTTGAAGGATGAGTTAAATATAATTCAAAAGGTTAGCCCATTGTTTTTTTGAATAATGGGTCAAAGGTCAAGGTCACATGGCTAGGTCAACTTAAATAGTTTTTATCTGATGCAAACTAAACTTTGTGGAATGGTTCTGGTTAGAACAAGGACAAAGAGAGTCGATTTGAGAACAGACGTAAAGGTCATAGGTAAAATGTAAAGGTTAAGGGCACTTGGCTGTCATCTCAAAATCTTTTGGTCAGATTTGACCCAAGTTTCGTGGAAGAGTTAAAGGTTAGGCAAGATGGGCGTATCAGATTTTGAGAGTAATTTGTCAAGGGTCCATGACGCAGGGTAAAGTCAAATATTCTGCCCTTAGACTAGTTTGTGGCTGTGAATGCTGTTCTTTCTGAGCACTTCTTCATGTTGTCATTTTTTTTCTTGCAAGCAGATCATGGAGGACACAGTAACAGTGTATCTTTGATAGACGAGGTCTGATAAAAAAGTATTTGACCATTTTTTTTCTTCTCATAAACCAGTAGGAGCAAGGGCAGGTGCTTTAGTGGAGCATGACCTTGAATCGTTGTGCACCTGCTCAGATATCTTCAGCACTGTCCCCCAGCCCAGTCGCTGCCGAGTAGCATGTATTTCTTGCTCACTGTATTTTCGTTTTGTGCCATGATGGCTGAGCATATCAAGCAACGTTTTTGCATCAAATTTTGCCCGAAACATGGTGACCCACAACCTGAAATCATGAGAAAAAATCAGCAGGCCTTTGGCAATAAGACTATAGATGTTATGCAATATAAAAACTGGTACAAGATGAAGCTCATGCTGACAGTTTTTTCCCCCGACTACCAGGGTGTTGTACGTAACGAGTATGCACCAGAAGGCCAAACAATCAATTAAAAGTAATACCTGCGAGTTCCTCATTGCCTATGGAATGCAGTGCCTCGCAAGAGACGGGAGTTGTGGGTGGCAGAGGACTGGCAGTTCCACCATGGCAATGCTCCAGCGCACTCATCCCATCTCATCCAGAATTTTTTGGCCACACACAGGATCACAAAGGTCTGGCAGGCTCCTTAATCTCCTGACATGGCTCCCTGCTACTTTTTTTTTTACGTGTCCGAAAATGGGCAAAGGCTTCAGGACCTATTCCCAAGTCCAAGTAGTCTTTCTTGGGGCCCAGTAGTCCTCCTACATCTCCACATGCCACCACTTCGGCGCTAACACCCATCGTCCATACTGAATACATGCCAGGGCTGTCTCATACAGGACTGGTGCACTGGTATTAGCGGGGGTATTTTTATGACATGACAGAGGGTCATCTGGTAGATCAGAAAAGTCTGTTTATTTTTTTAAGAAATTCAAATCCTTAACTGTTTCCTACCCCAGCCGGAATTCGACCTTGAGTCCATTTGGACGACTGCGGGCCGCCTCTCTACCGATTATGCCACCGCTCTTTGCCGTGCTGAAGATGCTGCTAAACGGTTTGAGATTTGAGGACACAGATAAGGTAAACACAAATGCCACAAATATCCTGTTGTTGATTCCAAAAACTGACTTAACAGAATGTTTCCAGCAATGGAAGGACCACTGGGCGAAGTGTGTTGAGTCCCAAGGGGAGTAAGTCTGATCTTAGTTTTATTTATTTTTTTTCCTCTCTCATCAGCTAAAAGTTGGATACTTTTCAATCAGGCCTCGTATATTGTGTATTATATTCTATGTTATGCTTTGATATGTATTCCATTCGCCTCTTTCCTATGCAGTTTCCATGATGGTTTGTGTCTGTGTTGGATGTGTTGGTGGTTAGAACTTTTTTTTTTTTTTTCATTCTTCCTGTATGGTCAAATTCACAGTTGCTATTTTTCCTGCACTTAGAAGCAATTGCTCTGTTTTTGTGTATGGATTTTAACCCGCCGCATCCCGGAGATGTGAATTCACGTCCTCACATGATGTGCACTCATATCCCGGAGATGTAAATTAACACGGCAACATTGCAAGGTCCCTAATATGCACAATTTTCAATTTTCGTGAGTGATTTTTGGCACGTATACACGGGACACCTTCCTCAATTCCTCTACAAGATGACAAGCAGGGACAATGCCTTACACCGCATAACGTCTCCCCCCCCCCCGAACGCCATTGTCTCGGCAATTCACCTGTTACCAGTGACCTGGCCAATAAAGACATTCAGGGCCAGAGTGATTCCCCAAACGATGACAATGTGGAGGACAAAGTTTACATAGCATTAGAGGAAGAAACAGTCAGAAATGATGATCAGGTAATGTGGCAAAAAAAGGTCAGGAATGGTGATGAGTTAGTGAGTGAAACTATGCTTATCTATCTATCTATCTATTGCCAGACGCTTCAATCCCGTTTGGGGTGGCCACAAACAAATCGCCTCCAAGTCGCCCTGTCCCCCGCCATTTCACTTCCCTGCTCCCAACTCACACCCCCCTCTCTCATATACCTTTCCACTCTATCCCTCCATCTCATTCTCGGCCTCCCCCTCCCTCTTCCCCCCTCCACCTCACTCACATACACTCTCTTCGTCAGTCTTTCACCCTCCATCCTCTCCACATGGCCAAACCACCTCAGTGTGTTCCTCATAACGCTTCCTATCACATCCACATCCACACCACAAGGCTCCTTTATATCCTCATTTGTCAGCCTGTCTCCCCATGTGACTCCACAGGCTCCTCTTAAAAAACTCATTTCCACTGCTCTCACTCTTGACTTGTGTCCTTCCAACAACGTCCAAGCTTCACTTCCGTACGTTAGAGTTGGTATCACAATACTGTCATGAAGTAACTTTTTCACTTACATGCGAACTTCCCTGTTTCTTATCACTGATTTCAAAGAACCAGCATCCTTTCTTCCCTGCTGTACCCTTTCAAGCACTTCACCCTCCAAACCTCCATCCTTACTCATCACACTATCAAAGTACTTAAACGTATTCATATTTTCCAATTCCTCACCATCCAACCTCGCTGTACATTCACTGACTTCACCTCTCTCAAAGATCATCACTTTACTCTTCCCTACATTCACCTTTAGGTTCCGTTTCTTACACACTCTCCCAAACTCATCCACCAAGCCTTGCAGCTCCCCTTCGTCTTCACTCAACAACACAGTATCATCTGCAAACAACAGTACAGGGATTTTCCAAACACTATCCTCTCTCACCAGGGCCACTCCAACATCCACTACCCTACCTTGTACCTCTTTTATTACCCCATCCATGTACAGATTGAACAACCATGGAGACATGACACATCCCTGTTTCAACCAAACTTTCAAAGAGAAAAATTCTCTTAGTTCACCATCCACACGCACTGCAGCCTTCACACCATCGTACATACTCTTCACAGCATTCAACAACTTCCCATCTACACCATATATTCTTAACACTTTCCACAATCCTTGTCTATCCACCCTGTCATATGCTTTCTCCAAATCCATGAAAGCCGCATACAACTTCTTTCCCTTCTCCAGAAACTTTTCCACTAAAGATCTAAGAATGAATATCTGATTTACACAACCTCTTCCCTTCCTAAAGCCTCCCTGTTCTTCTCCAACTAATTTCTCTGTTCTTTCTCTAACTCTGTCAATAAGTATCCTACCATACACTTTTCCTATTGTACTAAGAAGACAAATGCCCCTATGATTACCACACACTTCTTTTTCCCCTTTTCCCTTGTACAAGGGAATAATTATACCTGACTTCCAATCCTCCGGGACTCTACCTTCCTCCCAGGCCAATCTACACATCTTCCACATCTATTCTACTACTATCTCTCCCCCATGCTTCAGCATTTCACCACACACTCCATCAATTCCTGGGTCTTTCCCCGATTTAACTTTCTTCATTGCTTCCACAACTTCTATCCTACTGATTTCTTCCTGTCTTCTCACCTCCCTCCTTCTCCCAGCCATTCCCCAGCCACTTATACTCGCATTACTTGCATCCTCTATGTTCAACAATTCCTTAAAGTGTTCTCTCCATCTGCTCACTTTTTCTCCCTTCTCCACTACTAATCTACAATTTTTATCTTTCACTCCCCTGCTAACTTCACTTCCACCCTGTCTTACTCTTTTCACCTCTTTCCAGAACATTTTCTTACAGTCCCTCCACTTTACACTCGAATTCCTTCCAAATTCCTCATCCACTCTCTTCTTACTCTCTCTTACTAATCTTTTCACCTCTCTCTTTCTTTCTACATATAACTCTCTCTTCTGCCTCTCAGCTTCTTCCACGCCCCTATTTCTCATCCATTCATTGTATGCTTTCTTCTTTTGTGCTTATAATGCCTATATTACCGTTTGAAAACCAATACACTCTCATACTACATATAAATTTGTACCAAATAAATAAATAAGTACTGTTTATGAGTGGTTTGGAATAGTTATCCTCCCATAGAACTCGTTTTCTTTGCAGCCAGCCTGATAGAAAACCTTGTAAGGTAAGGAGGTACTCCTACTTGGATCGAGTATTTTAAACCTCAGGTGAGCGATTTCTCTATAAATTTTCGATGTTTCTCACGAAAAGCGGAAGTTTGAGCCAAAAATAAATAAAGGTCCAAAAATGTCGGGACTGGGGCATACCACTGCCCAGAAAACATTGGGATGGGGGGGGGGGGTTAAAGTTGCTGCTATTTGCTCAGTCCCTTATTAGTACATTAATATTTCATTATGTAACCCTTTTCAACATTTTTTGTTTTTAGGTCCAAAATAATCCACAAAAACCTGCCTATTCAGTTTTTATTGCTGTCTGAAACCATCAAACAAAAACCTCATTTGTTAATTTTCTTCAATTTACAATACCATTTGTGTGGAAAAGTGTGATATGTAGCCTAACAACACACCCATAACTTACAAGCAGGTTGCCTGCACCTTACTCGTACTTCATCTCAAGTCAGATTTTCACAGATACAGCTATTTACTCCACGTGTGGTAATACGTTTTCTCCTCTTAAATAAGGATTTTAGAGATGCGTTTGTTTTTGTTTTTATTTTTTGTTTGGGGGGTGTCTCCAGGTATTAATGCCTTCTTTCCTCTCACGTTTTCACAGATGCTGTTATTTATTCTACCTGCACTAATGCATTCTCTCCTCTCAGGTTAGACTTTCACAGATGAAACTTATTCTGCACGTGGTAACACCTTCTCACCTTTTAATGAGATATGACAGGAGTTTTCTGCGCCGTTTCATGAATGCTTTGTTTTAATGTACAGTATTTGATAATGGATTGAAGAGTTCGTAAGCTAGCAAAATGGCAACAGTGAAATTAATCTTTTTTTACGCACGTGTGTAAAGTGAACTGGATTTGTATGTGTTTGGTCCATTTATCTTTCACTGTGATAAACACTTTTGGCAATGATGTTGGCTGGCCTCCAAATCATGAAATATATATATATATATATATATATATATATATATATATATATATATATATATATATATATATATATATATATATATATATACAGTATGTTACAGCACAACGGTTACCATACCCCTTCTAAAACACAGCTTACCGTGTCGGGTATTGTTTTCGCTGAAATACGAAAAAAAAAAAAATAATAATATTGAGGTATGGAAGCGCGTTTTACACAGGAGCTGTGATATTCACTTCAACTTCACCCAAAAATGCTCTCTGCTGAGTCTTAACGACAACTTCACACACATATATGACGTTAGGCATGGAGATGTGCTGGGGTATTGATGCAAAAATGTAGCATTTATTCTGTCATTGGACTACAGGAAATAAGATGAAAAGAGGATAAAATCTTTTGCCAAAATAAGGAAGATAGACTTCAGTGTCGGTCAGTCAGCCTACTGTAGTCATCCTCAATTCTAACATTCTCATGTTCTTTCCCCAATCCATCTTCTTATTTCATTCTTCTCCCTTTCCTGTTTCCCCTCCTCTTCGCTATATATTATTTTCATGTCACCCGACCCCTCTCCCTTTTTCTTGCTTCTCTTTTCTTGTTTTTTCCTCCCCTACTTTCTTTTCTTTTTTTCACTCATAACACTCACAGGACCTGGAACTCACTCAACTGAATAAACTCACCTGAAGTTTATTGGAATAGAATATTCGAATAGTAACAGCCATATGATGGTAAATGACACCAATATCAACACTCATTCTCCCACACCCCTAATGTACAGGAAACTATTTGGCTTCTTCACTCAACTCTGAGTTAGCCTAAGGCAGCAGTACAGTATGTCCAGATGTCCAGTGAGTGGATTGTGGGCGCCCCAACTATATATATATATATTTATATATATATATATATATATATATATATATATATATATATATATATATTTATATATATATATATATATATATATATTAGGGTGGTCCTAATTTTCGATCTTGCTAATTATTAGGATGATACCCCCTGAAATCCTTCCATATAACACGGAAACATGTCATGCAAAATATTTTTCAAAAATACTTATATTTAGAGGTCGCTCATCGGCCTTTTATGTTATTACGTATCGCCACATTCAGCCTGTCCCACATACTTGTCACAGAAATGTCTTTCACACAATTTCGGTGTCTTGAAACTACTCAGTTCTGCATTGTACAAAGATTTAAATTCATAGCAACTAGGCAGATCACAGTTTCCTACTGTGAACCGGGCATGGCAGTTAGATAATTGTCGTTAGACCTCATGACATGGTTATGTTCCTGATATTCGTGATGACGATAATCTACTAGATTTCAATGACAATTTGGCATATAACAGTGTTTCACTTATTTGTTAAGTGCATAGAGATGTCACTGTTGTGTACTGGTAGCATACAGTGATAATCTAATTGCACCCTTTAATTGTATGCTTTCTGCTTTTACAGGCAATCTTACATAATTACTGATAACTGTTTGAACTGTGTTGATTCTGGACGAATATGGCTTCGACGAGTGGGAGCACTGATGCTAAAGCAAGGAACCTGTCTAGGACTGGGTCTGATGTCTACTTGCTCGACAAGTTGGAAGATGATATCAAAGGATCCAAATTGCCTTCAAACCACCAAGCCCTAGGTTATCTTTTGCACCTCCACCAGAAGCAGAACAATTATAACAGCAGTGACAGAAACAACTGAAAAAGTGGAACAGTTTTGGGAGCGTGCCCGTATTCCAGTTCGACAAACATGCAATTCCAAGAAAAAATTGGAGAAGATTTTGCTTCAATGGCAATCTCTTAAGAAAAAGAAGGGCAGGACAACACTAGAACAAGTCCAGGGTGAGCAATCATTTAAAGATACTTTGGATGACCTTTTCGATATTGCACATGCTGACGGCCTGAAACTGATCACAATAGAAGAGGACAAGCAGTTTCTCATCAGTCAGTCTATGAAAGGTCGGCCGGGGGCAGTGGCAGGAATCGACAAGACCCTACGTATCAAAGAAGCAAATAAGTGCCACCGTGAGTATATGGAGCTCAAACGAAGAGAAAAGGCCTCCAATGCATTTGCGCAGGCTCAAGAAATCACTGAATTGGAAAGCAGCAGCAGCAGTACTTTGTCATCTGAGGATGAGTCCAGTGGTACCTGCATGACTCCTGTAAATGAAGAATCAAATGTAAGTCTTCCTTCACCACCCAAACGTGGTCGGAAAGTTGTGCTGAGTCAAAATTTGTCGGCCACTCTGGATCGATATCAACTGTCTGATCGCGCTGCTCTGATGATTCTCGGAGAAACAGCGAAAGCTTTGGGTCATGATCTCAGTTCATTAATTCTGAACCGCAGCAGCATCAGGCAACAGCGACAGAAATAGTGCAAAGAGACGGTGATGAGCATAATGAATGAGTTTGCTCTGGACAAAGTAATCGTCGTACACTGGGATGGAAAGCTTCTTCCAGACCTCACCAACAATGAAAAAAAGGACCGACTTCTGATCATCATCTCGTCAAGTGGTAATTCACAGCTATTAGAAGTTCCAAAATTAGAATCAGGGACTGGTTTGCAGCAAACACAAGCCGTGGCCATAGCATTGAAGCGGTGGGGAGTTGCAGAAAGGGTCCAAGGCATCTGCTTCGACACGAAAAGTCATCTGCTTCGACACGGGTCGCCACAAAGGAGCATGCATTATGGTGGAACAGCTACTGGACAGGGAACTCTTGTACCTCACCTGCTGGCAGCACATCTTAGAACTACTTGCAGGAACTACTTTCAAGGCAGCCATGCATGTTGCACCGGCACCAGAAGTACTGCTCTTCAAGCGATTTCAAACTTTTTGGAGTTCAATTGACCATGAGCACTTCCAATACGCATTATCTGATGACGTGGTCGCAGCTCAACTTGAAGATATCAAGGAGGAGGTCCTGACCTGTTTTCACTACACTTCTGCACAAGCAGCGTCGAGATGATTACCGTGAGCTACTCGAGCTGACTGCCATCTTCCTCGGTTCATCACTACCACGAGGCACTCGTTCTCATAAGCCCAGCACGATGCATCAGGCCGGATGGATGTCAAAGGTAATCTACACATTCAAAGTGTTGATGTTTCGTTCACAGTTTACCTTGACCATGAGTGAAGAGTGTGGTCTCTGTGACCTGTGTGTATTTTACACACGCTTCTACATCAAGGCCCGGATAACAGTATCACTTGCAATGGGTGCCCCAAAGAACAACCTGCATCTGCTGCAGGCCCTACTCCTCTATGCCACCATCAACAATGAGATTTCCAGAGTAACAGCTCAGAAAATTGCCCTCATCTGTGGTACTTAAATGAAAAGCTGGTGGGTGTTTCACTGTTTGATGATAACGTCAGTCAAGAAGTCAAGAAACAGATGGTGCAAGCGATGAATTTCAATGATGGTATGGAGGATCCTCCCAAGCGAGTGACCAATGCAACTGGTGACGTTCGAGGAAAGACTGTCGCTGATTTCGCCACGAAACAGACAAAGAACCTCTTCAAAAGACTGAATATCGATGATGACTTTTTGAAGTTACATGTTGATCAATGGTATGAAGATCATATATATGGAAAGGCGCTGGCATGTTTGCAAAAACTCGCAGTAACCAATGATCACGCTGAATGAGCAGTTGCACTTATTGAGGCCTTCTCCGGTCGTCTAACGAAAGATGAAGACCAGCTGCAATACATCCTACAAGTTATGGCCGACCACAGACACAGAGTTCCTCATGGAGTAGCGACGCCTGCAACAATGAATGGTCAATGATTTGGTTGGCGACATATTGGTCATTTAATAATGCAGAAGTGACTGTACTGATAGTCGTTTACTGGTATTACAATTAAGTGTTCATCAAAAATCTATAACTTGCTTTGAAGCAATTCAGATTAGTTAATAAATATATCTACCTTTTTCCAAAATTAACCGTTTGTGACCTTCTATGAGCTGATATTTTATCTGAAAAATTCATGTGTGTCAGAAAATTTTAGATTCAAAATCCTCTGAATATACACGGGTTGACTCTTATACAGTGATATTCAAGGGCAGTGAGCAACCTCTAAAAATTATTTGTAGTCAAAAATATTTCACATACAGTATTTTTACCTATTTAGAAAGTTTTGAAAGGGTATGACAATTGGATTTTCGAAATCGAATTTTGGCCCTACTGTATAACGACCACTTTAATATATATATATATATATATATATATATATATATATATATATATATATATATATATATATATATATATATATATATAATAATTTGGTTTTACGCCAGGTATCCCTGAAGGGCTAAGGCGTTGTTGCCCCTGGGTAGAGGACGTTTGAATTAGAGCATGTAGCATTTTATGACCGGATGCCCTTCCGGATGTCTACCAATGACCCTTGGGTGGATTCGATCCTCCGACCCGTCGGTCAGAGCGGAGCACTCTAACACACTGAGCAACGGCTGCTACATATATATATATATATATATATATATATATATATATATATATATATATATATCTATATATATATATATATAGAGTATAATGTATGTACTATCACGATCCAAAGTTTCTTTACCCCCCTGAGTGGAAGAAGGTCGAAGCCAAGGTTGTAGCAAGACCAGATGATCGGACACTGCCAGTATATAAGAGTAATAATGGTTCATGATACCGTGATTCATAAATAGGCTCGTGTGATTCATCCGGGTGATTTTTATTATCCTAAGCTTCAGGTTAGTGAACCCCTCCATTATGAACTGGCCTGTGTTCGGTGGCCCGTCATTTCTTCAAACTTGGCTTCGACCTTCCTCCACTCAGGGGGGATAAAGAAACTTTGGATCGTGATAGTATATATATATATATATATATATATATATATATATATATATATATATATATATATAATGTATGTACACTCGTGATCACTAATCTCTGACCAGAGACTTAGCCAAAGTCGTGGCCAGGCGTAGGTTACACAGTCAGACACACTCCACAGTCGTTTCAGAAAGGTTTAGTGCTTCAATGAACAATTTTCTAAGCATCACTGAAGCACTTTTGTTTCACATATTATATTTCTCAAGTAATATATGCATGGTAAGAAATAGACAAATATGGTCACAGCTGTTATTTTTAGTCTATAATGAGTGAGTGATATTTGAATTTCATACACTGTTTTATTAATCTGTTTATTATTTCACTGACCTATTTCTTGAGGCGAGCCTTTAACCGAGCTGTTGGTAGGTGATATCCACGACTGCAACAGCAGCCGACATTCACGCGACATATTCTAAGTAAGGATGCTTTATAATACTTATATCATTGATAGAAAATTACTATTGCTACTACTTTGACCTGAATGTTTTTCTCTAGTGATAATAGGCCCCGTTGGCCATACATTTAAATAAGCCTAGATGCCGCATGACACTACTTTAGACGCGTCTGCGCGGCCGCCATCTTGGAACGGCCGAGGTAAACAGTGTCGTATTCCTGACGATAATCAAAGCTGACCACTAGATACCTAGAAATGCAACAGCACTGTGCTGCTTTAGAGAGCGTCGGAATATATCCATGGTGGCACCGATAGCAAGAGCGACTCAACTGTCTAGTTATGCAAACGTCCCTAAGCTGCTTCCCTATCCCCAGAAAGGAGGATGGTGGGTTGCAGAAGGGAAATTTAAGCCTGCAGTTAACCGAGTTCACGTTTCAGATGAACCAGGAACCACAACCACTACCGCCATAACAGCCACCACCATAACAGCCACCACCACAACCACCACCACAACCACCACCACAACCACAACGACAACAACAACCACTACCACCAGCACCACAACAGCAGCAACATCCACATCCACCACCACAACAACAATCACAACCACAACAACAACCACCACCATCACAAAAACAACCACCACCATCACAATAACAACCACCACCATCACCACACCTACCAGCACATCAACCACCGCCATCACAACAATAACCACCACCACAACAACAACCACAAAAACCACCACCACCACAACAACCACAAAAACCACCACCACCACAACAACCACCATCACTACAACAACCACCACCACAACAAAAACCACCACAACAAAAACCACCACAACAACCACCACCACCACCACAACAACAATCACCACCACCACCACCACCACCATCACAATAACCACAACAATCACCACCACCACAACAGTAACCACCAGAACAACAAATAATCACAAAAACAACCACCACCATCGCAGCAACCACTATCACTACAACACCCACCATCACAACAACAACCACAACAATAACCACCACAACAACAACCACATTAACAACCACAACAGTAACCACCACCACAACAACAACCACCATCACAACAACAACCATCACAACAACAACAACCACAATAACAACCACAACAACGACCACAACAACAATCACCACAGCAATAACCACCACCATAGTAACAACAACAACAACTAACACAACAACAACCACCACCACCACCACCAACAACAACAACAACAACAACCAACACAACCACCTCCACCATAACAACAACAACAACCAACACAACCACATCCACCACCACCACCACAACAACAACAGCAACAACGACAACAACCATAAGAAACATCACCACAACAACCACCACCACCACTACAACCATAAGAAACATCACCACAACAACCACCACCACCACTACAACCATCACCACAACCACCACCACAACAACAGCAGGAACAACTATAACCACCATCACAACAATTACCACCACAACAACCACCTCCACCACAATCACCACCACAACAGCCACCATTAAAACCACCATCACAACAACCACCACCACCACAACAACCACCACTAACACAACAACAACCACAATTAACACAACAACCACCACCACCACCAACACAATAACCACCACCACCACAACAACAACAAAAACCACCATCACCACCAACACAACAACAACAACAAAAACCACCATCACCACCACCACCACCACAGCAACAACCACCACTACCACTACAATAACCACCATCACCACCACCAGAACAATAACCACCATCACCACCTCCACCACAACAACATTCATTTTCATAGTCTGAATTCGCTGTAAAAACAGCCCCACTATTACATGCTTGACCGCTCCAACATGGCGGCCGCAAAGACGCATAGCCGCTATACTGAAGAATGGGCGATGCGGCATCTAGTCTTATTTATATCCATGCCGTTGCCATCCAGTGGGAATGGTTGCCCTATTCCTACGCGACGTCTTAGCTGCATGCCCCTCTGGTCAAAATATGCGCCAGTTAATGCAGTTAAATCATAGATAATTATTACGGTATATATGATGCCAATACCCACATATGCTGTAGTGGCACATGTTTTTTTACTTCTTGGAAACTTCTAAATTGCAGACTGATTGAAGAAATGTCGGCCCCTGTCAATAAACACAGATTATTACATTATGGACGAGAAACCATAAGAATATGGTAATATCAATGATACGAGGAGTAGTACGCTTCAGATCACTTGGTTACAGTTCTTTGCCTCGCCCACTAGTGCGGAGGCTGTGTTCGAATGCATGGCTCGTGTGTCATGGCTCGCGTCCCTGGTCAGAGATTAGTAATCATGAGTGTACCTATATATATATATATATATATATATATATATAATATATATATATATATATATATATATATATATATACGTGTGTGTGTGTGTGTGTGTGTGTGTGTGTGTGTGTAAAAAAACACAGGAGAAATTAAACGAGTGGCAGTGAGTTCTTTGGTATTTTACATCCTCAGATTGATACAGAAACATGAGGGGTAGAGGTCTTATATACACACACACACACACACCAGGGAGTGGCACACAGAACAAAGGATGACCTGAATTAAAACTGATCGAGGCAAAGAGCAATAGGTGCCTGACCTCATACAGTACCTTAGGAATGCATCTGACAAAAGGAGTAAATACTGCCGCTTAACTTATGCACATCTGCTGCAGGGAGTGGCACACAGTACAAAGGATGACCTGAATTATAAATGAGCGATGCACAGAACAATAAGCACCTGTCTTTTTTTCTTTAGGGATGTACCTGACAAAAGGGGGTTAAATCCTGCGGCTTAAATTAAGTCCTGGAGGATTAATGCTAGATGTGTCCCACACAGGTGTACTGCTTTATAATTAATTCGGTTAACAATTTATCACACTTAAAATGACCATAGGTCAAGTTTACATTCTTTTCATATGTGCCAAAAATTAGGTAAGATTCCAATAAACTTCTTTCATTAAAGGTTTTTGATCTTGCTAGAATCTTAGAGCCTATCCACTCAGTTTGGTGATCACTGGATGGTTTGTGCGGAAATGTGCCAGCACTCTTCTGGGCTGTCCTTACACTGTATTTATGTTGTGACATCCTAGTTCTAAACCTTTTTCAGACTGTCCTATGTAAAATTTGTTACAGTTTTTACCGGGGATTTTGTAAACAATACCTGAATTACTATATCGGCTATTCTTGATGATTTTCTTTTTTTTTTATGATGTTTTCATATTTGAGTACTACTTGTACATTAAGTTTTCTCAGTATGTGAACAACATCAAGAGAATTTTCATGAAAGGAGAGGACAAGGGTTCTTTGAGTATTCTGGCGATCTGGCTTATTAGTTTTCGTTTCATGGATGTATTGTGGCACTGAGTTAGTATCCTAAGGTATACAGAAACCCTACAAATATTATGTATGTGCATTACTATTCAAACCATTACATTACTGTAAAAAGATGTGTTCATATCCATGTACTTGAGAGCATATAGAATTTCAGACCCAGAATTTTTAGATGACAGTCAAAAAAATGATTCGGAGCATTGAGAAGAAGCTAAAATCCACCAAGTATACTAACTTAGTGCCCCAATACAGCCAAGGAACGATTTCTTGAAGGGAAAACTAATAAACCAGATCGCCAGAATACTCAAAGAATCCTTGTCCTCTCCTTCCATGAAAATTTTTTTGATGTTCACATACTGAGGAAACGTAATGTACAAGTACTATCCAGGTATGAAAACACCATAAAAAAAAAAAAAATCATTAAGAACAGCCCATATAGTAATT
Organism: Coenobita brevimanus; assembly: GCF_032717465.1. Classification (NCBI taxonomy): domain Eukaryota; kingdom Metazoa; phylum Arthropoda; class Malacostraca; order Decapoda; family Coenobitidae; genus Coenobita; species Coenobita brevimanus. The sequence goes on along the minus strand of NC_137037.1, from coordinate 22,351,774 downwards.
CAGGCACTGTTTACAAAATCCCATGTAAAAACTGTAACAATTTTTACATAGGACAATCTGGAAAAGATTTGCAAACTAGGATCTCACAACATAAATACAGTGTAAGGACAGCCCAACAGAGTAGAGGCTCATTTTAGCACAAACCATCCAGTGATCACAATACTGAGTGGATAGGCTCTAAGATTCTAGCAAGATCAAATATCTTTGATGAAAGAAATGTAATAGAATCTTGCCTAATTTCTGGCACATATGAAAAGAATGTAAACATGAGCTATGGTCATTTTATATGTGATAAATTGTTAACTGAATTAATTACAAAACAGTACCCCCCAGACTAACAACTGATTGTTCCTTGTCGTCTCCTGTTAGTACAGTCACACCTGTGTGGGACACACCTAGCATTAATCCCCTTGGTCTTAAACCACAGTATTTACCCCTTTTGTCAGGTGCCTTCCTAAGGTACTGCATAAAATCAGGTAGCAATTGTTTTGTGTATAGATCAGTTTTAATTCGGATCATCCTTAGCTCTGTTTCCTACTTCCTGCTGCAGATGTGTATAAATGACCTCTACCCTTTAGGTTTCTGTATCACTTTGTCTGAAGATGTAATATACGAAAGTACTCACTATCGCTCGTTTCATTTCTCTTGTGGTCATTTTGCATAAATGTCCTCAGGTTGAAGAGAAGCTCCTGCACACACACACACACACACACACACACACACACACACACACACACACACACACACACACACACACACACACACCGCTCGCTGGTGCAGTGGTAACGTTCCCGCTTGCCAACTGGTGGACGGGAGTTCGCGCCTCGCTCAGGTTGTGAAAAGTTTCACTGACGAAGTGGGTGGTTACTGTCCCCCTAGAGCAAGGGGATGGGTGTGTGCGTGTGTGAAGGTCACAGCCTTGCCCTTAGATCGGACTATATGAGCTCTCAGCTCCCTTCCGGGAGGGTAAAAGCTGACAATCACGACCATATATATATATGTGTGTGTGTGTGTGTGTGTGTGTGTAAGAAACGGAATCTAAAGGTGAATGGAGGGAAGAGTAAAGTGATGGTATTTGAGAGAGGAGAAGTCAGTGAATGTACAGCGAGGTTGGATGATGAGGAATTGGAAAATGTGAGTACGTTTAAGTACTTGGGTAGTGTGATGAGTAAGGATGGAGGTTTGGAGGGTGAAGTGCTTGAAAGAGTACAGCAGGGAAGAATGGTTGCTGGTTCTTTGAAAGCAGTGATAAGAAACAGGGAAGTGAGCATGGAAGTGAAAAAGTTACTACATGACAGTATTGTGATACCAACTCTAACGTACGGAAGTGAAGCTTGGACGTTGTTGGAAGGACACAAGTCAAGAGTGAGAGCAGTGGAAATGAGTTATTTAAAAGGAGCCTGTGGAGTCACATGGAGAGAAAGGCTGACGAATGAGGATATAAAGGAGCGTTGTGGTGTGGATGTGGATGTGATAGGAAGCGTTATGAGGAACACACTGAGGTGGTTTGGCCATGTGGAGAGGATGGAGGGTGAAAGACTGACGAAGAGATTGTATGTGAGTGAGGTGGAGGTGGGGAGAGGGAGGGGGAGGCCGAGGATGAGATGGAGGGATGGGGTGGAGAGGTATATGAGAGAGGGGGGGGTGAGTTGGGAGCAGGGCAGTAATGGCGGGGGACTATATATATATATATATATATATATATATATATATATATATATATATATATATATATATATATGAAGAAATTGAAACATTCTATGACGACATCTCCGGGAATATGGGTGAAGAAAAGACAACATATACTATACTCATGGGAGACTTCAATGGAAAAGTTGGGAAATCATAAACAGGAGAAGCATGTATGGGAATATTTGGAGTGGGAGAAAGGAACGAAAGAGGAGAAATGCTGGTAAACTTTGCTGAAATGTACAACATGAGAATAATGAACACATTCTTTCACAAAAGAAGCCCAGATGAAGAAACAAAGAATGAAATCGACTTCATTATAGCAGTTAAGATTAACATGATCATAAATGTGACAGTTATCAACAAAGAAAATATAGGAAGTGACTAAATATGATGGGTTGCAGAGCCAGATTAAATTTCAGAAGTGAAAGAAAGATGATTAAAGACAAAGAGATATGCCCAATAAAAGTAAACGAAAACAAAGCAGTCTTTGAGTTGGAAATAAGAAACAGATGTCAGGCTCTAAGTAATACTGAATGTGACATTAATCAGCTGAATGACAAATTAAGGAAAGTGTTATGAGAATCAGGGAAGGTAGTAGGAAAACCTACAGTATTACAATCAAAGCCAAAAAGTATTCAGAAAAGACACTCGAGCTTATGGAAAAAAAGGAAGGAAATGAAAGTATAAACAAAGAATGATGAAATAAAATGAGCAGAATTAAATAAGCTTATTAACAAAAGACAAAGAGAGGAAATACAAAAGAGAAACATGGATCAGATCAACCCATCAAAAAGGAAAAAGTCTGAAACAGGACCAAAGTAAAATGACACTAGGAAAGCAACAAATTACATCACTGAAAGACAAAAATGGTGAAGTCATTCCCTCTCGCGCAAGGTAAAATTTTCTGTAAGTTTCCTGGTGCACGATTTTATTCCACCCCCACTCCCCGCCAGCCCCCCTGCGTGCTGCTGAAAACATGTATTCTCACCTTATTTTCGCTACCCAAACATGTATCCATGAAACCTACATCATCTTATTCGCCGATGTTTGTTCTAGCCGATTTAAAAAAAAAAAAAACTAAGAATAGAAGTACATTAGGCTGGTGTGAATAAACATTTCGGAACGTCAGTCTCACTTCCCAGCATCATGGTTCGAATGTTTCCCATCATACAGAAAAATTTTATTAGAAGCTTTGAAAGAAAATTTCTTCAGCTTTCTAATAAGCTTTGTCTGGTTGTGATATGATTTGCAGTTTTCGAGAAAATAGCAAAAAATTAAAAGCCATTTCCTACCAGAAACTGATTATTTCTGCAGGGAGCTCTAGCACAAAAGTTTTTTTTTTCGCACATTTTATGTTTTTATTTCATAATCTTGTGTGCAATTTCATAAGCTTTCTCATGGTATCTGCAGATTTTTCATGCGCCTCATAGTTTCCGAGTAAATCTCAAAAACTACTGGGTAACCAAGCCTGTGCTGCACTTTCGTCATGCGCGCACAATAACCATTATATTCCCGCCTACGACTTTTCAGCATAGATATTACATTGTTATGTCCTGTACATACGTAGAATTTACCGCACTTTATCATGGCTCTTACAGGAAATCGATACGTCCAATACTTGGGACAACATAGGCAGAATTCCCCGAGCACTGCATAGTTTTAACGCAAGTGAGATAAAAACACTCTCTTCCCCCGCCTTTACCTAAAAAATAATGCTCCCAAAGGCTTTTTTTTTTTGGTCATGTACATAAGTAGAATTTACTCCTCTTTATCATGGTTCTTGGAGGAAATCGATACATCCAATACTTTTCGAGTAAATGGACGACAAATATGGAATACTCCTCCAAGCGCTGCATAGTTTTACCGCAAGCGAGAAAAAAACTCTCTCTTCCCCCGCCTTTACCTAAAAAATATGCTTCCAAAACCTGTTTTTTTTTTTTTTTTTTTCATGTACAGATGTTTATTTTTATATGCTTCCTCATGATGTTGTCAAAACATCAACGTGACTATTACCTGTACGAAAGAACAACATACCCTCTAGTGCAGTGTCAGTTTTTCCTGCCTCACCCACACCTACATATTTTTGCTCGCTAGAGGTTTTATTTTGTTTTATTCAAAGTCTACATGTAAAATCTCCAAGTTTTTTTTTTTTTATAGTGCTATAAGAAACTTGACTTCCTAGTTATACTAATACTGAAGCTGCACTGTCTTTCATATGTGTATATGTAGAAAACAATGTTTATCTGTGTGAAAAAAAAATTGAAATATTGAAATAAGTCAGTATACAAATCAACAAAATGCAGAAAACTCACTTCCTCCAGGGTGTTGAGCTGCTGACAGGACCTTGTGGGGTTTGAAGATGAGGAGTTATGTAGTGTGTGTGTGTGTGTGTGTGTGTGTGTGTGTGTGTGTGTGTGTGTGTGTGTGTGTGTGTGTGTGTGTGTGTGTGTGTGTGTGTACGCTCCACTAGGGAATACTTCCCTCGGCATGGTACCGCTCAAAGCAATCACCTGCTCAAGGCAGCACATCACAAACAGGACACATGTGACTTGTGTCCCTCCTTATCTTCGCCAGGGCACACAGGACACACCGGAGCCTCTTCTGGCTGGAGATCCTCTCCTGTTGATGGCCCAGTGTGCGATCCAACTGCACTGTGTCGTTGGTGACTCGTCAATGTTTGATTGGATGACCTCCTGGTGTTCCCTGGTACTGTCTTCCTGGAGGTGCAGCTGCAGGGCATGGCATGGCAGCAGTGGCAGGTTCTCCCGACAGACCAGGAACTGCTGGAGATGGTGGTTTCGGCACCTATGCTGGTCCTGCAAGTGATGGTGGCGCTGGAACCTGTGCTGGTGCTGCTCCTGGAGTTGGTGGTGTTGGCACCTGTGCTGGTGCTGCTCCAGGAGATGGTGGTGTTGGCACCTGTGCTGGTGCTGCTGCAGGAGACAGTGGTGTTGGCACCTGCACTAGTGCTGCTGAAGGTGCTGGAAGTGCTGGAGGACCTGCTGGCCATCGGGTTGGAAGGTCAAGGGCATGGTGGATTATGTGCCCTGATTCGGGCCACTTCACTTCATTGAACTGGAGCTTCAGGATATCTCCTCCAGAAAGTCCAGCAGAGTAAATGACCCATGTGAGCACTTCTTGTATAGTGTGAACGCATTGAAGATCGCCATCTGAATGAAGTAGAACGTGATTTTCTTGGTCCACTTCACAGTCTGCTGCTGGATGAGGTACCATTTGGTCGAAGTGGTCCACCCCACCCATGTGCTGGTTATGGTCCTCCACCCTGATGGGCTTGGACAGAGGTTGTCCTCCCATCAGGACCCCAGGCCTTCCCTCGAATCTGCTTTTGGACGGTGCATGTGCTGTGGAAGGTGGAAACCATGTTGACGATGCGCTTGTCCTTCCACAGAAACACCATCACATTGTCCTTGTGCCTTGCTGCCATGCCCCCCTGTGGCAGGCTCTTAGGCTTGGCAATGGCCCACAGTGCCACAAACAGTGTTCTCCAGAGTCTTCTTCTGTCACATGTATACCTCGAAGTTCCAGATGTACCCCAAGAGAGCCTCAGCCAGGATGTACAGCTTGATGGCGTACTTCAAGGGCTTCATGGGGTTGTAGACTATGAAGCTGAGGCACCTCTTCCATGCCAGTGAGCCCTCGTTGAGGCTGAGGTGTTCCTTTGGTTGGTAGGTGTCTTGGCACTGCCGAAGGAGGTACTCCATCACCGTGCGAACTCTGGTGAGCCGATCGTGATTGTCCTGGGGTATGGCAAGTGAGCTGAAGGCATGGGAGTGTTTCAGGATAGCACTGAAACATCACCTACTCATCACTCGCCTGAATCGTGGATAGTCTTGGAGCAGTGAACTCCTCCAGTAGTGCCTGATGGTTGGCATATCCACGCTCGCCATGAAGAAATAGAGCCCCAGTAACTTGGCCATCTCCTCTTCATTACAGATGAACCAGGCATCCAACTCAGTCCCCAGGAACGATGCGTAGTTGTTCATCTCGTGGGTGAAATACGTCAACAACTCCTGGGTGAAGAACAGTTGGAAGAACTGCAGAGGCATTGTTGGCAGATCCACCTTCATTCCTAGGGATCCCGTGAAGGGTCCATTATGTGGTGTGAATGGTCCACTGCCCCACCCTGGATCCTCTGTGGCAACACCTCCCGCAGTGGTGGCAGTGGGTCAGCCTACCAACACCCTTCGGCCTCCTCGGCCACCCATTGGCCGCCCCCCATAGCCAGGCCGTGGACCCCGGCAGCCTCGTCAAGATGGTGATGGCTCCGACAAGGAAGACAGTGAGGCTGGCTCTTGCTGCTGCAACACATTGGGGGGGATGAAAGCTGCTGGAGACAGCGTCCTTGTTGACCGGGCAGGGGACAACGACTTAGTCACATCCTGCACCAGCCGTGCCACAGACACTATGGCAGGTGCAGGTGTCAATGTCATGTAACTTGGTCCTGCAACCGATGACATGGGTTCAGCCAAGGGGGAACTGGAAGCTAGAAGTTGAGAGACCGTGACGGCTGCTGGAGCGAGAAGTCCAAGTGCAGGCGATGGCTGGGCTGCGGGACCCACTTTATTTTATGTGAGGAAGAAGGAACCAAAGGCTGAGCCTGCATGAACACTCCTTCCAAGAAAAAAACAAAAGCAATACAAAGGAGAGCCAAATTCAAGATCCATTCATTTTGAGATGCCTGGACACACTGCGTTTGAAAGACTGGAGATCATAGGAAGTAGGAAATACAGACAGAGGGAGACAGTTCCAGAGTTGACCTGTTGCATAAATGAAAGACTGGGAGTAATGGTTAACTCTTGCATTAGAGAGTTGGACAGAAAAGGGTTGAGAGTTTGTTGTTAGACGGGTGCTACGTGCCCGTCATAGAGGTTGAGGGATGCAAGCAGACAGTTCAGAGGAACAGTGACCATTGAAGCAGCGATAGTAAAGAGATAAAGAGGCAACAGTGTGGCAAAGAGACAGAGGTTGAAAGGAGCCAGTAAGAGGAGGAGAGTTGATGAGATGAATAGCCTTTGACTCCACCCTATTGAGAAGAGCTGTATCTGGGGAGCCTCCCCACACGTGAGAGTTGTACTCTAAACAGGGGCGAACAAATACAGTTTAGGAATTGGCTTCACTATAATTTATACGATAATATACTCACAGCATTAGGGCCTAAGGGAAGCAGAGTGGCGAAACCCCGCTGCAGTGAACACGAATCCTGCCCCTAGGCCTAATGACCACTGCTTTACGAGCAATGTAAATATGTTCCATTGGCAAAATCATTTCACAATATACTCATACATAATATATAATCATACTTTGTCCATAGGGGCTTTGGCTCGGGTGGGAGGGGGAGAATTAGAGGTGTTTAAAGGGACAACACACATGGCACAACCCTGCAGCCTGGCTACTCGTGAGGTACTGAAGTTTATCGTTGCACAGTTGCCCAGAGAAGGCACTACAGTGTTTGGTGATTTTTTTCCTCCTTTTTCATGTGATTTGTGTCAATGTGCATTTATCAGAAAAGACACATGGGAGGCGAATCACATCAACGTCTCTGGGAGGGTTAAATGCAGAGATAAGATGGTGAAGAGAGTTGATGAATTTTACAAAGAACTGTATGCATCAAAGACTGTAGTGCCAATAGCTAACATTTCAGCTGACACAAATGAAATACCTGAGGTAACACTGGACGAAGTAAATATTTCTCTTAACCCGTCACGTCCCGACCACTTTCGCACCTCCGACACCCCCCAGTCCCAACCACTTTTGGAAAAAATTTTTTTTGGCTAAAACCTCCGCTTTTGGTGAGAAACATCGAAAATTCATAGAGAAATCGCTCACCTGAGGTTTAAAATACTTGATACAGGTAGGAGTACCTCCTTACTTTACTGGGTTTTCTATCAGGCTGGCTGTAAAGAAAACGAGTTCTATGAGAGGATAACTATTCCACACCACTCCCAAACGGTATTTATTTAATTATTTGGTACGAATTTATATGTAGTATGAGAGTATATTGGTTTTCAAACAGTAATATAGGCATTATAAGCATTGTTTCACTCACTAACTCATCACCATTCCTGACCTTCTTTTGCCACATTACCTGATCATCATTTCTGACTGTTTCTTCCTCTAATGCTATGTAAACTTTGTCCTCCACATTGTCATCAATTGGGGAATCACGCTGGCCCTGAATGTCTTTATTGGCCAAGTCACTCGTAACAGGTGAATTGCCGAGACAATGGCGTGCAGGGGGGGGGGAGGTTATGCGGTGTAAGGCATTGTCCCTGCTTGGCATCTTGTAGAGGAATAGAGGAAGGTGTCCCGTGTATACGTACGAAAAATCACACATGAAAATTGAAAATTGTGCAAATTAGGGACCTTGCAATTGCAAAACGTACCAGTACGTCGACGGGACTGGCAAATGCAAAATGTTGCAACATACCCATATGTCGACGGGACATCTTGGGTTAATAATATGAAAAGGGGGAAGGCTCCGGAAGAAGTTGGAATAGTAGCAGATTTGCTGTTGGATGCAGGAGTAGAAGTACAAAATAGGCTTGCTCACTCATTTACCCAATGCATCAAAAAGAAGAAAATTCCCAAACCATGGTGTAATGCAATAGTTATTTTACTTTACACAAAAAGGTGACTCAAATGATCTAAGTAACTATCAACCCATTAGCTTATCAGTCATTTACAGCCTCTTCCCTAAAGTCCTTACAAAGAGAATAACTACAGATTTGGAGGAAAACCAACCTCGTGAACAAGGACAATTCCGAAGTGGGTATTTGACTACTGATCATCTACACACACTGAATCAGCTTACTGAGAAAACTACAAAATATAATAAACCACTGTGCTTAGGTTTTGTTGATTACGAAAAGGCTTTCACCTCAGTGGAGCACAGTAATTATAAATTCATTGTGAGAACAAGGAGTGATTGAGAACATTGTAAAATTGCTTGAAAATATATATAAAGAGGGAAATGCTACAGTTAGATTACATAAGGACCATGAAAAAGTTAAGACTGAGAAGGGCGTTCATCAGTGAGATACAATTTCACCAAAATTATTTACAGCATGCCTACAAAGAATTTTCAGAAAGCTAGATTGGAAAACAAAAGAATGAACATAGGTGGAGAAAAGCTAAACTATTTAGGATTTGCAGATGACATTGTCCTAATCTCAGAAACAGCAGAGACATTGCAAGAAATGTTAACCCTTTTGCGTGCAGATAAGTTTTTAAAATTTTCTGGGATATAACGCGTGGGCTTTTCTCCCCTCCCCCCCTGGCCACTGCACGCTCCAAAAATGTGTATTCTCGGCTTATTTTCACCGCCCAAACATATTTATTTTGCCACAAAGCCCACATATTCCTATTCGTCGATGTTTGTTCTACAAGATAAGAAAAAAAAAACACACACACAAAAAAAACACTATATGTACGTTAGGGCCCTCGGAATAAACATTCAGGATCATAGATTTCACTTCCCAGCATCATAGGTCGAATGTTTGCTAATCAATCTCTACATCTTATACCATCAGTCAAAAGAGAATTTTATTAGCTTTCGAATGGGGGGGCCCCAGTTTGATACGAGGTATGGTCTTTGAGTAATAAGCAAAAAAGTAAAACTCATTTTTGACAGACAACTTTTTTATTTGGGGAGCCTTTGCGAAGAACTTTTCTTGGCATCGTTATGTTTTATTGCATCATCCTATGCACAATTTCATTCCCTTTCATCACAGTAAAGAACGGTGATCCTAGGCCTCATACTTTTCGAGAAAAATGCAAAACTCTACAGCGTATTTTGCTGCAGGCTGACCTCCCATCAGCCGCGCTCACGTTATTTTCCCGTAGCGCACTAACACTTTTGTGCTTGCTAGCTATGCTTTCTTTGGTTTTATACCAACAACTGTTTTATATAATTTCTTCTGTTTTGTGTTTAGTCCTCACAGAAACCACACATGAACCTGTTACTAGCAACTGAAACTGAAGCCGTACTTATTTCCCTGTCATTTGTGTTGAAATAAATAACAATGTATATGTGAATGTAAATATATTGACATAAATAGAGGTAAATAGATAAATAAAAAAAGAATATCACGTACTTCTCCAGTGGCGATAATCTTCCTGCAGGACCATATTGGTTGGGAGGTGAGGAGTTTTGTACTGTGTGTGTGTTCTTACCTAATTGTTCTTACCTAATTGTATCTTTACAGGAATGAGTTAAGCTCGTACTGCCCCGTGTCTTAAATCATATTTATCGTACATATGCTTAAAATTGTGAATTGTTTTGGCACACACTCTTTCATTCGGTAGTGCATTCCACTGATCAATTGCTCTATCTGGGAAACTAAATTTCCTTACATCTTTATCACCTCTCTTCTTATGCAGTTTTTTGCAGTGTCCTCTTGCTGATGGTTCCCCATAGGTTAAGTAATCATTTATGTCTATTTTCTCCTTCCCTGATATGCATTTATATAGCATAATCATGTCACCTCTTTTCCTTCTCTCCTGTAGTGTTGGTAGATTCGGTTTATTTAGTCTTCCTTCGTAGCTTAGATCCCTTAAGCTTGGTACCCATCTTGTAGCAGCCCTTTGAACGTTTTCAATCTTGTCTATGTTTTTTGAGATGAGGACTCCAGACTACTGATGCATTTTCCAGGGTTGGTCTGATGAATGATGTTATTATCTCTCTTAGCATGTCTTCATTTATGTATGTGAATGCTATTCTCATATTTGCAAGCAGTGTATACATGTTCCGTACTTTCTCACTGATGTGGTCAGCCGGAGATAGTCTGTTATTGATAATCACACCTAGGTCCTTCTCTCTTTCTGATGTGTGTAGGGTTTTATTTCCTAACATAAAATTCCAATCAGATCTTTTTCCACTTTTACCAAACTTGATTACATGACACTTGTCTGCATTGAATTCCATTTGCCATGTATTACTCCATTCATGAAGTTTATTTAATTCTTCTTGTCGCTCTTTACAAGAGTCTGTGTTAGTATTTCTTCTTTGTATTTTTGCATCATCTGCAAACATATTTAGATAGCTTTCATTCCCAATGTTACTGTCTATATCATTTATACACACTAAAAACATGATTGGTGCCAGCACTGAGCCCTGTGGTACTCCACTAGTCGCATCTTTCCATGATGAGTAATTTCCCCTTAGTACTGTTCTCATTTCTCTTCTTATGAGAAAATCTTGCATCCAACAATACAGTTTGCCTCGAATTCCTCCTTGACGGTAGTTTCCATAAAAGACTTTGGTGTGGTACTGTGTCATATGCTTTCTTGAAACCTCTATAGATACTGTCCACCCATCCTTCTCTTTCCTGTAATGTGTCTGTTACTCTGTCATAGTAGCTGAACAGATTGGTAACACATGGTTTTCCTTTTCTGAAACCAAACTGTCTTTCTGTTAACATATTGTGTTCTTCTAGATGATTTACCCAAGCTTTTCTTATAAGCTTTTCAAATACCTTGCTTACAACACTGGTTAGTGATACGGGTCGGTAGTTGAGTGGATTTTGTCTATTCCCTTTCTTGAATAAGCGAACAATGTTTGCTTTCTTCCAAATATCAGGTAGTTTACCTTGACTCAAGGATTTCTTGAAAATTAAAAATAATGGTTTACTTTTTTTTTTTATGTGAGGAAGAAGGAACCAAAGGCCATGAGCCCGCAAAAGTGTTCCTTCCAAGAGAAAAACAAAATACAAGAGAGAGCCAAATTCAAGATCCATTCATTTCGAGATGCCTGGACACACTGCATTTGAAAGACTGGAGATCATAGGAAGCAGGAAATACAGACAGAGGGAGACAGTTCTAGAGTTGACCTGTTGCATAAATGAAGGACTGGGAGTAACGGTTAACTCTTGCATTAGAGAGTTGGACAGAAAAGGGGTGAGAGTTTGCTGCTAGACGGGTGCTACGTGCCCGTCGTAAAAGTGGAGGAATGCATGCAGACAGTTCAGAGGAACAGTGACCATTGAAGTAGTGATAGAAAAGAGATAAAGATGCAACATTGCGGCGAAGGGACAGAGGTTGAAGGGAGTCAGTAAGAGGGGGAGAGTTAATGAGACGAAAAGCCTTTGACTCCACCCTATTGAGAAGAGCTGTATGAGGGGAGCCTCCCCACACATGAGAGTTGTACTCCACACAGGGGCGGATAAAACCCCTGTATAGAGTCAACAATTGTGCTGGGGCAAAGAAGGAAAGGAGTCGGCTTAGCACACCCAATCGCTTGGAAGCAGATTTTACTAGAGATGTAATATGATCTTTCCAAGACAAGTCCCGAGCAAATGAAACCCCAAGCATTCACGTAGTACCCAACATGAAATTTCATCAGGACCATTTGCTTTTCCTTTGTCTATTTTACTTAGCTCCTCCTGTATTACTTTTTCTGATGCTTGTATATCTGGTAGTATGTGTGGGCATGCATGTTCCACATAATCCCTCTCAAAATTTTTTTCCTCTAAAAACTAATTGGAATTTCTTGTTTAGTGCTTCACAAATATCCTTTTCTTGTGTATAGGTGATTCCCTCATCCGTAATGGATTGTATTTTATCTTTTACTTTGGTTTTGCTTCTGATGTAGCTGTAAAATAGCTTCGGTTGATCACTACTTTTATTTATGATATTCTCCTCAAACTGTTTTTGGGCTTCCCTCCTTATTCTTGTATAATCATTTTTTGCCTGTTTGTAATTTTTGTATGCCCTTTCACTATTGTGTCTTCTGTATCTATTCCACAACAAATCTTTTTTCTTTTGATTTTTTACATTCTGTATTGAACCATTTTTTTCTTTCTTTTCTGCTTCTTTGTGCTGTGGGATGTACTTCTGGACTCCTATTTCATAAAGTTCACAGAATTTTTTATATATAGGATTTAAATCTTGTCTTTTAAGCTCCTTTCCGCAATCAATTTCTAAGAAATGTGTGTGTGTGTGTGTGTGTGTGTGTGTGTGTGTGTGTGTGTGTGTGTGTGTGTGTGTGTGTGTGCTCCACTAGTGAAGGTAACGCTCAGTATGGTACTTGTCGAAACAATCACCCATGCAAAGCGGCACATCACATACAGGACACATGTTCCTTGTGTCCTTCCTCACCCCCAACTTGAAGCACAAGGTACACCTGAGCCTCTTCTTGTCAGGGATCATCACCCGGTGGTGGCCCAGAGTGAGATCCAACCTCACGTAGTCGTCAATCACCCGGCGACGCTTGCTTGGATACCCTCGTGATTTATCTACGAAAAATACTGGAGAAACAATGGCTTCTATCTATCTATCTATCTATTGCCAGACGCCTCAATCCCGTTCGGGGTGTTATTTATCAAAATATGATATAAATGGAAGATTGTCATTTACGTCTTTCTCAGTTTGGCAACACTCTACATGCGATTATGTCGCCTGAGTATTGACCGCTATCATGTTTTTAGGAGTTGAATGTAGTCTCCAGCAAAAATTGAACCACCGGCTTGACGAGCAGGTTGGTATATGTGGGGCCGCTGCACTCCCAGTTTCACCCCCCCTCCCTCGTTCCCATTCATTCGTCTACCCTCTACCCTCCCCACATCCAAGGGCAAGAGACTAAGGCCTACTCACATTGTCTCAACCACTCTTCCATCATCCATTTGTCTTGGGAAATAATGGTTTTGTTATGATAATGAATAAATACATATTAGACAGTGTTTTACTCCATATTATAGTTATTTATACACCTCGATCTGAATAAGGGTGATAATAGTAATATATTCGTATGATGGTGAGGTCTGTAATCATACAGTTTATCATTTTGACGGTTGTATCCAGTCAGTGTGTAAGATTAAACAGTAGGAAGCTATAGGTAGATGTCTGTAGTGGTCGGTGGTGTGTGGGGGGGGTTGCTGGCCGTCACACGATGTGGTGGGGACATGGGGAGAGGAAGATGGGCCTGGGGTCGCCGGCTTTGCCCGGGGTGGGTAGTGTGTGTGTGTGTGTGTGTGTGTGTGTGTGTGTGTGTGTGTGTGTGTGTGTGTGTGTGTGTGTGTGTGTGTGTTTTGCATCAATGCTCATAAACACGTCTTTATTATCACCATGAGGTGTGCATTACAATATTGTCCACTGCGCCACATAATAATGATATTTATAACGTAATGATATTGCAAATACTGTAAGCATTTAATGATCAGTACACAGTAAGACCTTGTTTTCTAAATGTTATTCAATCAGATATGCAATGCAACAGCGGATTATAATACATTAGTTTGAACGTAGACTTTAACTCTGCAGGGTAAGTCAGGCTAAAACACCAGATCTCCAGGAAAACATTCAGTATTGTCTCTATACCACATACTATTGTATGGCAACTGGAACAGGGCGATAGCAAAGGTAGTGGTGGGTGGTCCTACTCGGTGTTGACGGGGTTACCTTATCACTCCCCAAGTTACCCACAACATTCCATTTTCATATTAATCCAATGTCTGACCCTACTGTTTCATATCGTTTTATAATGTGTTCTTAATATACCGTTAGCCAGTTAGTCTTCCTGATTTAATATTTGCATAACCAAAACCGTTTGTCCATTTTAACATCCTTCCCTCTCTGAGGCAATGGGGTGCTTCTGATAAGCCTAGTATTCCATTAGATGGCTCCACAATTAGGACAAACATATTTCCTGCACTATTTAAAAAAACGTATTTTTCTTTGTTAAATACCTGCGCTATTGTGTGAAACTGTGAATCACTGTAATGTCATATATCATAATATAAATAATACCAATAGAACACATACATATATTGTAGCGTGAACTGTTTACATTTATCTTAAACGGAAATTAAAATATCATCGATGGCATGTGATGGCAATCCGCCCTTTCAGTGGCCCCTATATTATTTAATTTCTGCTACATTTAGTGAAAGTTTGGTTCATAATACATTGTTTGTTCAGACTGTAAATAACGCCTAGTGGGTATCTTGGCTCATTCAGTCTTTATGTGGGCAGAAATTTAATGTTAAGTAAATACTGGGACTCAGCATTTTGCTCACTCCGTTCATGAATGCACACCAAAATACAGTCCCGTTGCCCATCAGGCCCTCAAAAGCAATTACAGTACCTAACCAGACCACAGGTACTCTAAATTGTGTTATTATAAGCATTAGTCCTCGTGTGTTTGTTCTGAAAACAAAGCTCTGGTGAAAAAAATTAAACACGGGACTGTCTTGTGGTGCTCATGGTGAGGGGAGGGAGCAGAATGTTGAGTTCCAATATTTACTCAACATTAAATTTCTTCCCACACTGAGACTGAATGAGTCAAGATACCCACTAAGCGTACTTTACAGCCTGAACAAACAATGTATTAAGAACCAAACTTGCACCAAATGTAGCAGAAATAAAATAATATAGGACCACTGAAAGGACGGGTTGCCATCACATACCATCAATGATATTTTAACTTATGTTTATGATGCAGGAGTAGGTGAGAATGAGAGGGCAAAAGAAGGAGTGTGTATTGTTGTGAGTAAAAGATGGAAGAAGAACATGAAAGAATATGGATCAGTTGGGTCAAGGATTGTGTGGGTAAGATTGAAAGTTGGAATACAAAATTGGGCGATTGTGTGCATGTATGAGCCAACTCAAGATCGTGCAAGCAGAGTTGAGAGAAGAGTTCTGGACAAATGTGGAAGTGTGCATGGAAAAGTTTGGAAGGAATGGGAGAGTGTTTTTGATAGGTGATATGAATGGTAAAGTAGGGAATGTGAAGGTGAATGGAATAGTTGGTGAGTGGGGTGTGCCTGCTGAGATACATGAGAATGGCAATGCGTTAGTAGACACTTGTGCCGGGAGAGGTTTGATAATAGCCAATACCCTCTTCAGGCATAAAATGATCCACAGGTATACATGACGAGTAATGAGAAGGGTGGGTGGTGAACTGAATGAAAGGAAGGCAATGACTGATTATGTGTGTGTGGATGAAAGGATGCAAAGATGTGTAATGGATGCAAGAGCTTATAGAGGTTGGGGGAGTGGACTTTCTGACCACTACTTGGTGGTGGCCAGAATCAAGATCCAAGTAAGATGGAGAAATAGAAGAAGGGAAGGACAGGAGGAAGGAGTAGTTGCAAGGAGAGTGGCAAGGTTACAAGAGGATGAGAAAAAGGCAGAATATAAGACAGAAGTGGAAGAACGATTGGGTAAATATGAATTGGAGCAGATGGGGGACGTGGAAGATGTGTGCATGATATTCACAGAAGAAATATGTGCAGCATGTGATGTGGTGTGTGGGGTGAAGAGAAGATGGAGGGATGTGCAAGGAACAGCGTGGTGCAATGAAGAGGTGAGAAGGCTGTGGCACAAAAGAAGAAAGCATACAATGAATGGATGAGAAATAGGTGTGTGGAAGAAGTTGAGAGGTGAAAAGATTAGTAAGAGTGAGAGTAAGAAGAGAGTGGATGAGGAATTTGGAAGGAATTTGAGTGTACAAGTGGAGGGACTGTAAGAAAACGTTTTGGAAGGAGGTGAAGAGAGTGAGACAGGGAGGCAGTGAAGTTAGCAGAGGAGTGATAGGTAAAAATGGTAGATTACTAGCGGAGAAGGGAGAAAAAGTGAGCAGATGGAGAGAACACTTTAAGGAATTGTTGAACATAGAGGATGGAAGTAATGCGAGTATAAGTGGCTGGGGAATGGCTGGGAAAAGGAGGGAGGTTAGAAGACAGGAAAAAATCAGTAGGATAGAAGTTGTGGAAGCAATGAAGAAAGGCAAATTGGGGAAAGCCCCAGGAATTGATGGAGTGTGTGGTGAAATGCTGAAGCATGGGGGAGAATTTGTAGTAGAATGGATGTGGAAAATGTGCAGATTGGCCTGGGAGAAAGGTAGAGTCCCGGAGGACTGGAAGTCAGGTATAATTATTCCCTTGTACAAAAGAAAAGGGGAAAAAGAAGTGTGTGGTAATCATAGGGGCATTTGTCTTCTTAGTGTAATAGGATAAGTGTATGGTAGGATAGTTATTGACAGAGTTAGGGAAATAACAGAGGAATTAGTTGGAGAAGAACAGGGAGGCTTTAGGGAGGGAAAAGGTTGTGTAGATCAGATATTCATTCTTAGATCTTTAGTGGAAAAGCTTCTAGAGATGGGAAGGAAGTTGTATGCAGCTGTCATGGACTTGGAGAAAGCATATGACAGGGTCGATCGACAAGGATTGTGGAAAATATTAAGAATATATGAAGTAGCTAGGAAGTTGTTGAATGCTGTGAAGAGTATGTATGATGGTGCTAAGGTTGCAGTGCGTGTGGATGGTGAACTAAGTGAATTATTTCCTTTTGAAGGTTGGATTGAAACAGGGATATGTCATGTCTCCATGGTTGTTCAATCTTTACATGGATGGGATAATAAAAGAGATACAAGATAGGGCAGTGGATGTTGGAGTGGCCCTTGTGAGAGAGGGTAGTGTTTGGAAACTCCCTGCACTGTTGTTTGCAGTGATACTGTGTTGTTGAGTGAAGACGAAGGGGAGCTGCAAGGATTGGTTGATGAGTTTGGCAGAGTGGGTAAGAAAAGGAATCTAAAGGTGAATGTAGGGAAGAGTAAAGTGATGGTCTTTGAGAGAGGTGAAGTCAGTGCATGTACAGTGAGGTTGGATGATGAGGAAATGGAAAACGTGAGTACGTTTAAGTACTTGGGTAGTGTGATAGGTAAGGATGGAAGTTTGGAGGGTGAAGTGCTTGAAAGGGTACAACAAGAAAGAAAGGTTGCTGGTTCCTTGAAAGCAGTGATAGAAAACAGGGAAGTGAGCATGGAAGTGAAAAAGTTACTACATGACAGTATTGTGAAACCAACTCTAACATATGGAAGCGAAGTTTGGACGTTGTTGGAAGGACACAAGTCAGGAGTGAGTGAAGTGGAAATGAGTTATTTAAGAGGAGCCTGTAGAGTCACATGGAGAGACAGGCTGACAAATGAGGATATAAATAAGCGTTGTGGTGTGGATGTGGATGTGATAGGAAGCGTTATGAGGAACACACTGAGGTGGTTTGGCCATGTGGAGAGGATGGAGGGTGAGAGACTGACGAAGAGAGTGTATGTGAGTGAGGTGGGGGGTGGGAGAGGGAGAGGGAGGCCGCGGATGAGATGGAGGGACGGAGTGGAGAGATATATGAGAGAGGGGTGTGTGAGCTGGGAGCAGGGCAGTGAAATGGCGGGGGACAGGGCGACGTGGAGGCGATTTGTTTGTGGCCACCCCGTACGGTATTGGGGCGTCTGGGAATAGATAGACAGATAGATGTTTATAATAAATATAAACAATTCGTGCTGCGTTATATTTGCGTGTTCTATTTGTATTATTTATATTACGGTATATGACTACCATGATTTACAGTTTCACAGAGCAGTGGAGATATTTAACAAAGAAAAATATGCTTTTTAAACAGCACAGGGAATGTGTTTGTCCTAATCGTGGAGCCATCTAGCGGAATACTAGCTTTGAAAGCACCCCATTGACGTTTCGGCTGACGATAGTTATTGGGAAAAACCATGGCCACAAAGAGATAGAGGAAAGTAGTAACAGACATGGGACACAAGTTGAAGAGCAATTAATCATAAGTTCACCTGACCGGTACCTCTATTACGTTGCTATAAGTAACATTGACCAGTGTAAACTATAACTCGTCAAACCTTTGTTGAAAATGTTCTCGCTGAAAACGAATAAACTGAATTATCTATTGTATGGCACGATAATGTTGATTAGCGTAAGCTGCAATCGAGACAAGTTTGTTTGGTTACCATGCAGATCATCCATCCGGCCAATTTAGTTATTGGTTACCTTTTTCGAAATATGTCGTGTTATGAACGTGTGAATCACAAATTACACCCTATTGCAGTTATAACTATATAAGGCAAGATTATATTTCTGATATTGTTATTAGGTGGTGGCGGGACTCTTGCTGGAGTGAGTGGCAAAAAGTGGTTGAGGCAAGGGGTGGGGGTTGGTTGTATGCAACTCCGGATTAACCCTGCTGTGGCTTGGTAAGCAATGTAGACTGTTGGCCTGCAAGATATACATCTCTTTTTTCCATTATTTCCAGTGAAATAGTGGCATGACCTATAATGGCCTTTTTGATGGCCTGATGGGTGCTGGCATTTATTTGGACGCCCAAAGCGTACATTTATTCTGCTCTGGAAGTCTGGATGGCCTGTAACAGGCCGTGGCCCGGTAGGCAGTCGCTCATTTTGCCTATTCCTGGTAATCCGGGCCTGGTTGTGCGGTGTAGGCGGGGCCAGCACACCACGCGGCTCGCTCTACTGTTGGCTGTCCTGTGTATGATACTTGTACTGTCAGTAGCAATGAATGGTGTCTAAATATTGACTGACCTTTGGTAATGCCAGCAACCACGTCATGGCCTCGGCTTGATCAGCGGAGGCGGTTTAACCACCAGACAAGCTGTCATCCAGTCCCTGTTGCCCAACATTATCTTATATCATGTATTAAGACATCAATAACCAAGATAATACTGATCATGGTTTTACTTATCAGCAACACTTTGCTATTATCACACATGGGGTATTAATAGTAACTAATGGTAATGACCTATAATAGAGTTTGTAAAGTAACAGTGACTAGGTCGAGCAAGGGAAGGGGCACACCACCGACCACAACAAACATCTACTTATAGCTATCAACTGTTTAATGTTACACAGTGACTGGATACACCATCAAAATGATAAATTGTATACAGACCTCAGTATCATACGAATATATTACTGTATCATCCCGCATTCAAATCGTGGTGTATGAATAACTATACTATGGAGTAAAACACTGTCTAAAGTGTTTTTATTCATTATCATAACAAAACCATTATTTCCCATGACAAATGGATGATGGAAGAGTGGTTGAGACAATGCGAGCAGGCCTTAACCTCTTGCCCTTGAATATGGGCAGGGTGAGGTAGACGAATGAATGGGAACGAGGGAGGGGGGGAGGGAAGGGCTTGAAACTGGGGATGCGGCGGTGCCACATATACCAACCTGCTCGTCAAGCCATTTGCTCGATTTTTGCTGGAGACTCTACATCTGTAATGAAAAATGGTAAAAGGGTATAATGAAATTGTATCTTTAAAAAAATGAAGGAAATATGGTACTTAAGCAATTGAAGATTATACGAACCCACTGAGCTCTTATCATATGGAGGGGCCTCCTCATGTGTAGCGCAGCTTAGTAATGTTCTTCCCACCAGTGGCCCAGGGCGGCACTGATGATGTTCATACACCGAGAGTCTCGCATCAGGATAACTTTGGTGTGAGTCATGGATGAATGTGCTTTAGCAAATGTGGAAAAATAAACTGCAGCAGAAATGAGATTAAGAATATACGGAGTGGAGGGGAAATTGTTGAGTGCTGTGAAGAGTATGTACGAGGGAGCTAGGGCTGCGGTGCGAGTGGATGGTGAACTGAGTGAGTTCTTTGATCTCAATGTGGGACTGAAACAGGCTTGTGTGATGTCTCCATGGCTGTTTAATATATACATGGATGGGATTGTAAAGGAGATGCAGGGTAGGGCAGTGGATGTGGGGATGGCTCTAATGAATGAGGGTGAGATTTGGAAGCTTCCGGTGTTGCTGTTTGCTGATGATACAGTACTATTGAGTGAAGATGAATGGGAGTTGCAAGGTTTGGTGAATGAATTTGGGACAGTGTGTAGGAGGAGGAATCTGAAAGTTAATGTAAACAAAAGCAAAGTTATGGTGTTTGAGAGGAATGAAGTCACAGAGTGTGCAGTGAGGTTGGATGGTGAGGATATGGAGAATGTGAGTGCATTCAAGTACTTGGGTAGTGTGATGAGTAGGGGTGGAACTTTGGGGGATGAAGTGTGTGAAAGGGTACACCAGGGAAGGAAGGTTGTTGGTACACTGAAAGCAGTGATGAGAAATAGGGAGGTGAGTATGGAAGTTAAGAAGTCACTGCATGATAGTATTGTGATCCCTACCCTGACGTATGGAAGCGAGGCATGGACCTTGCAAGAGGGGAGCAGTGGAAATGAGTTACTTGAGAGGAGCATGTGGAGTAACGTGGAGGAACAGATTGATGAATGAAGAAGTGAAGGAACGCTGTGGGGTGGATGTGGATGTGGTTGAGAAGATTAGGAGAAATACACTGAGGTGGTTTGGACATGTGAAGAGAATGGAGAATGAAAGACTAACTAAGAGGGTGTATGTAGGTGAGGTGGAGGGAGGGAGAGGGAGAGGTAGACCGAGGATGAGGTGGAGGGATGGAGTTGAGAGGTATATGAGGGGGGGGTGAGTTGGGGGGAGGGTAGTCAAATGGTGGGTGACAGAGCGACTTGGAGGCGTTTTGTCTGCGGCCACCCTTTGCAGGATTAGGGCGTCGGGCTACAGATAGATAGATAGATAGATTGAAATGAGATGTTTCCTCAGAGTAAGAGGAATACCTTGCCTTTAAAAATTTGGGTTGCTGATCTCGGCCCCTTGCGATTGCGGCCGTACGATTCATAATATTCAGTGCATAATGGACAAAATCATGTCAGGATTCGCCAAATGAAAGATTACAATCTTTGGAAACTGTGTGATAAGTTTTGTTCTAGTGTCTGACATTTTTTTCCACATTGGAGCATGTCTCTCGCTACTGTACACATTATATTATTCATATTTAGAGAAAATGTGTTGTAGTGTTGAGATAAGAATCCAAATGCCACTTCAGTGTAAGTGTGGTGTGGGAATAAAATGAACGCTAGACCTGTGAAAGTCAGCACTTCTCCGGTGTAGCGTTATGATCTGTCCCCCTGTCCGCCCCCTACGGCGCATGCGCGGGAGTTGCCAGAGGCCGCCACAAATATGCCATTTGTCCTCTGATCTCTGTAGGGGTAACATGATCGGAGCCTCTCGCCCTTTGTTTACAAACGGCAAATGGTCATTCCGGCTTCTCATATCATTCGTCTCAAAGCTTTCTCGGGTAGTTTTCGCCCTTAAATTAAATTAGGTTAGGCGGAAAGCAGTAAAAATTCGAATTTCTAAGGTATGAATGAGTTAGGTTGGATAAACATAGTTATAATTAATCATCTGGGGACGAGTTATCTAATCTGTTAGGCGTGAGGATTGCCTTAGCTTTGTATCTTTACGGGAATGAGTTACGCTCGTACTGTCCCGTGTATTAAACCATTTTTATCATACATATCCTTGAAATTATAAATAGTTTTGGCACACACTACTTCATTCGGTTGTGCATTCCACTGATCAATTGTCCTATTAGGGAAACTGAATTTCCTTACATCTTTATCACCTCTCTTTTTATGCTGTATTTTGCAATGTCCTCTTGCTGATGCTTCACACATGTGATATATATTCATTTATGTCTATTTTCTGTTCCCCTGATATGCATTTATATAGCATAATCATGTCTCCTCCTCCTCTCCCGCAGCGTTGGTAAATTCAATCTTTCCAGTCTTTCTCAGTAACTTAAATCCCTTATGATTGGTACCCATCTTGTAGGAGCTCGTTGTACTTTTTCAATATTATGTGTTTTTTGAGATGAGGATTCCAGACTACTGTGATGCATACTCCAGAGTTGGTCTGATGAATATCTTCCTCAGCATATCTTCATTTATATATGTGAATGCTATTCTCATATTAGCAAGCAATGTATACATGTTTCGTACCTTCTCACTGATGTGATCATCAGGAGATAGTCTGTTACTGATAATTACTCCTAGGTCCTTCTCCTTTTCTGATATGTGTAGGGTTGATCTTCTTAACTTATAATACCAATCTGGTCTTTTCTCACTTTTACCAAATTTTATTACATGACACTTATCCACATTAAATTCCATTTGCCATTTATTGCTCCATTCATGAAGCTTGTTCAATTCCTCTTGCAGCTCTTTGCAAGAATCTATGTTAGTCATTTTCTTTTGAATTTTTGCATCATCTGCAAACATATTTAGATAGCTTCCTCTCTGCGTTATATATTCACTTTAATACCCACCCAACCCCTTTTAAATGCCATAGAGTCAATAAGTGGCTTGGTGCTAGCTTTTACCTTTCCTTTTTTTCCCAATTATCCAATCCAATCCCTTTAGTTTTGAGAAATATTACATCTCCCTTTAGTTCTGAGAAATCTCACATAAGAGTGTTAGGCTAGTCCAGTATAGTTCAAGTTCAGTCAATGTGAAATAAAAATTAGCCTCAAAATTTCATTTATGGAAAAGTACTTTTAACTCCAAACACTATGAAAACAGTATGCACTCCAGTAGGGTATGCTTAGTGAAGTTTCCTGTTCACACTGTTACAGCACTGCTACTGATTCAATGGATAAGGATAAAGTAAAAACCCTTATCAGTTACGGTACTGAGATCACTTCAGATACTAGTTGTTATGGGAAATAAAAAAAAAAATTCCTAAGTTAGGTTATTCAGCACATTGGGTACATTACTACACATCACTGATTGACATATTTTAATACCAATCGTTTTATTTAAATCTGCACACACCTGCAGTAACATAAACCCTGTCGTGTCCAGTAGCCCAGGATATATTTATATACTGTACTATCAGTGGAAATGCATTGAACACAGTAATAATAAAAAAAAAAAAGTTAGCACCAAGCCAATGGAAATATGGCACTGAGGTGGAAGGGGGTTGGGTGGTTATTAAAGTGAAAATATAAGGCTGAGAGATAAGACACATGAAGTACAAGAGGAGGTGAATAATAAGCGCCAGTACCAAGCTAAAACAATGACTACATGGCACTATAATGGAAGAGGGTTTGGTGGGTATTAAAGTGAACATGTAAGGCAGAGAGGTAAGACAGATAAAGTACAGGAGCAGAGTGGGAAGAGGGGAAGGATGGAGATTAAAGTGACCCTTTTGCCACAAGCAGGGATACTGAGGAAGTATTCTGTCCCCCTTCCCCAGAGGGGTACTATCAATGGAAACTAAGCCAGCTCCCAGTCACGGTTATCTCACGAATCCTTTCCCCTCGGGGAGGGGGGGAGTGAATACTTCCTCAGTATCCCTGCTTGTCGTAAAAGCCCACTAAAAATCCTTCCCCTTTTCCCCCTCTGCTTCTTGTACTTTATCTGTTCCACCTCTGCCAT
Source organism: Coenobita brevimanus (assembly GCF_032717465.1). NCBI lineage: Eukaryota > Metazoa > Arthropoda > Malacostraca > Decapoda > Coenobitidae > Coenobita > Coenobita brevimanus. The sequence goes on along the minus strand of NC_137037.1, from coordinate 22,327,995 downwards.
ATATTTTCAATACCCACCCAAGTTAGTGCCTTATAACTTAGTCATTGAATGGAATGGATTATTTAAAAAAAAGAAAAGAAAAGAAAAGAAAGGAAGGCGAGCACCAAGCCACTCAGTGACTATATGGCACTACAATAGGAGTTGGGTGGGTATTAAAGTGAAAATATAAGGCAGAGAGGTGGGACAGATAAAGTACAAGAAGCAGAGGGGGAAAAGAGGAAGGATGAAGATTAAAGTGTCCCTTTTAGACGGTTTTTACGACAAGCAGGGATACTGAGGAGGTATTCTATCCCCCCCCCTCCCCAGGGGGAAACTTAGTCATTGAGTGGCTTGGTGCTCGCTTTCCTTTTTTTTTATTTTTTTTATTCCATTCCATTTCATTCCATTCCATTCATGAGTCCTTTACTCATCCCTCTTAACCACCTGTGAGGTCTACAAATACCTGTACACTAGTCAAATTTAACACAGTGAGAACTACTCAGCTACAGACCAGTATCACTGACCAGTGTTGTAAGACATCTAGAACATGGTATGATTAAAGAGAGGCAGTTCGGTTTTAGGAAGGGAAAATCATGTGTTACTAATCTTCTAAGCAATTATGACAAAGTTAGAGAAACATTACAGAAAAGAGAAGGATGGGTGGACAGTATCTATTTAGATTTTAAGAAAGCATTTGACAGAGTACCGCACCAAAGACTTTTATGGAAACTGTACCATCAAGGAGGTATTCAAGGCAATCTCCACTGTTGGATGCAGGATATTCTCAGAAAAAGGGAAATGAGAACAATATTAAGGGGAAATTACTCATCATGGAGGGAAGTGACCAGCGGAGTTCCACAGGGCTCAGTTATGTATTTAGTATATTATGTTTTTAGTATATATAAATGACATAGATAGTAATATTGGAAATGGAAGCTATCTAAATATGTTTGCAGATGATGCAAAAATTCAAAAGAAAATTACTAACATAGATTCTTGCAAAGAGCTGCAAGAGGAATTGAACAAGCTTCATGAATGGAGCAATAAATGGCAAATGGAATTTAATGTGGATAAGTGTCATGTAATAAAATTTGGTAAAAGTGAGAAAAGACCAGATTGGTATTATAAGTTAGGAAGATCAACCCTACACATATCAGAAAAGGAGAAGGACCTAGGAGTAATTATCAGTAACAGACTATCTCCTGATGATCACATGAGTGAGAAGGTACGAAACATGTATACATTGCTTGCTAATATGAGAATAGCATTCACATATATAAATGAAGATATGCTGAGGAAGATATTCATCAGACCAACTCTGGAGTATGCATCACAGTAGTCTGGAATCCTCATCTCAAAAAACACATAATATTGAAAAAGTACAACGAGCTCCTACAAGATGGGTACCAATCATAAGGGATTTAAGTTACTGAGAAAGACTGGAAAGATTGAATTTACCAACGCTGCGGGAGAGGAGGAGGAGACATGATTATGCTATGTAAATGCATATCAGGGGAACAGAAAATAGACATAAATGAATATATATCACATGTGTGAAGCATCAGTAAGAGGACATTGCAAAATACAGCATAAAAAGAGAGGTGATAAAGATGTAAGGAAGTTCAGTTTCCCTAATAGGACAATTGATCAGTGGAATGCACAACCGAATGAGGTAGTGTGTGCCAAAACTATTTATAATTTCAAGGATATGTATGATAAAAATGGTTTAATACACGGGACAGTACGAGCGTAACTCATTCCCGTAAAGATACAAAGCTAAGGCAATCCTCACGCCTAACAGATTAGATAACTCGTCCCCAGATGATTAATTATAACTATGTTTATCCAACCTAACTCATTCATACCTTAGAAATTCGAATTTTTACTGCTTTCCGCCTAACCTAATTTAATTTAAGGGCGAAAACTACCCGAGAAAGCTTTGAGACGAATGATATGAGAAGCCGGAATGACCATTTGCCGTTTGTAAACAAAGGGCGAGAGGCTCCGATCATGTTACCCCTACAGAGATCAGAGGACAAATGGCATATTTGTGGCGGCCTCTGGCAACTCCCGCGCATGCGCCGTAGGGGGCGGACAGGGGGACAGATCATAACGCTACACCGGCGTAAACATGAGGGTAAGGGAAGGCGATAGAGAAATATTAATTTTATATATGTTTAAAGTCTTGGGGAAATATTTACCCCGTTGGTATATTTTAATGTAATCACTGCTACTTTATTCAGTTGTATAATGTGCATGGTAGAGTTGTAACTTACTTCTACTCTTGCATAAATCCCAGAATATCTGAGGATTGGCACCTCTATTTTACGTTGATCTGACCACGCCCAGTGGAGAGCGGGGCAGATGTGAGGCAGAATGCACTTATCATTCAAACGAGAGGGGTGCGTTACTTTGAGTTCTCTCTGCGTCGCAGTGGTATCTTTCTGTGGCCAATAAAGAGAGATAAATCTGCTCAGTTTTCTGTCACCTGCAAACGCTACCACATTCCTTCAACAGGATCTACACCGATATTCCCACCATCAATTGTGACAGAGAGACGTTGGTGGAGAGTGTCGGTGAGAAAGTGATTTCGACCAGCAGGATGGAACAGTGCAGTCAATCCTAAGCTGATAAATAATGGTGGTCAGTTGAGGGATCCACACAAACCGAAACATAAATTTGGTGATCAGCTGTGCGACTCCTACGCCAGCGGCAACAGTTTTTCCAACATCTGAGATTCACAACACTTGGTAAAAAAGTATTGAATGCAAACACACACAATAAGCATTCGTGCTTTTCAGTAAGCTTTATGAAGAATTTTTCAGCATAAATCTCATTTAGAGCATTAGTAAAATATCCAAGATGAGTATAATACTGGTATAATCTTTATGCATGAGTAATAATCCTGATATGATTATTATTATTATAATTTTTTTTAAAGGAAGTTACACCAGCTCTGAGCGAGTAATGACAACACGCCATTTAGTGATCCGGCGAACACTGGCAACTTTCAGGAGTTTGTGGGGGCTCTCAATGAAGGGGGTCATCTAGACTGATGTGGGTGAAAGCGAAATTTGGACGTGAGTTGTGGGTGTTTGTGAATGCCTAATTATGGGCCTTGTAGTGAAAGCTATGAAGAAGAGAGGGAATCTTTCTGGAATGATGTTGATGAGTGTCTGCAGAGTTTGGGGGCAAAAGTAATGTGAATGTGGTAGTAATCAGAAATTTTAATGCTAAAGAGGGAAATGAAGCAGATGAAGAGGTTGTTAGTATGCATGGGCTGCCTGGAAGAAATGATAATATGGAAAGAATGATAGGGATGTGTACTAAGCAAGAGATGGTGATTGGAAATACCTTGTTTGTGAAGAAAGATATTTATAAGTATATATGGTTGGGATAGGAGGGTGAAAGGGTTGTTGATAGAGTACTGATGGACTATGTGGTTATGTCCAGAAATGGAAGAAGAAGATTGTTGGATGTGAGAGTTTGAGGAGAGGGGGGGGTGGAGATATGCCTGACCACTATGTGGTGGA
>NC_137037.1:22276983-22319483 GCF_032717465.1 Coenobita brevimanus | reverse complement strand
TTGGCTGTGATCGAGGTGGAATGCAGGGCACTCGTCCTCCAGCCAGGCAATGCCTACACTCCTCTGTACCAGACTCCTCTGCAAACCTCCGAGTCTTGTAGTAGAGCTGCTTAGAGACATGCAGCAAGCTCGCCCACCTTCAGGAGTGGCTGCTAAGGAGGATGTACAAGTCTTCCTGCTTCAGGAGACACCTCCACTTTTGACTTGGAGCTTTCAGGGTCTATTTTCTTCCCTGGGTCTGGGGTACTATACGGGGATGTGCTATCCTGGTAAGGTATCACATCCCCTGCCATGAATACAACCCTCCAATCCACTGCAATGAAGCCTTCGAGGTGTAGGGTGTCATCCTGCAGCTCGCCACAACCTCCCTGACAATTTTCAACGTTTATAAAGGTCAGGGAGGGACCCTGGATTTGGGGGAGATTCTGGCTCATAATGCAACTGAGTCTACAATTATTTGGGGGAACTTTGATGCCCACCATCATGTCCTATCCTTGCCCATCCCAACGAACAAGGCAGGTTGACATGTTGCCATTGCCCTCGAGGAAATTGCAGGGGTATCCCTCTTAAACAACTTGTGTGAGCCTACTTATGTCAGTGGCAGTAGACTTCACTTCTCTGTCTCCGCTCCTCTTGCCAGTGTGTCCACGTGGTCCCTGTACCCGTTCCTCACCAGTGACTGTCTAGCCATGGTGACGGAACTCCTGGTGGCCCCACTTCCATTCCTCCCCCACTGCCACCTCCACACTGCTGGGACGTATGTCAGGCACACTGGCCTGAGTACACACAGGCTGTTGAGGTCACCTTTGACAATTTCGTTCCCTTGTCTTCCCTTGAGGATTATGCTGAGCATGTCGCCCACACCCTCTGTCATGCTGCTGCTGCCAGTATTCTCTCCACGATGAGCCCCATGGTCTTCATCAAGGACCACTGGTTCTTTGCTGAGAGGTCTGAGAACTGAACCATTGGCTGAACTCAGCCCGTAAGAACTTCTGTCAGAGAACCCCTCACCAACAAGGAAATAACTGGCTGCAGTGGTGTGACGTGTGATATGTTTTGCGGGAAAAATGCCGTATCTGGGAAGATGCGTGGACAAAATGGTGCCAGTCCCTTGACTCCCACTCTACCTTGAAAGAGATGTGGGTGAGAAATATGTTTCCAGTCCCTGGCATGCCAGACCACCATCCCTCCCTGATTCAGCTGGGCAGGCTGAACGTCTTGCTGCCCACTTTGCTGCCCGTATCGCAACAATGATCTTACCAGAAGCTGTCAGAGACTTGCAGGTGCATCTTGCAGGCCCCCGGATGGATGCAATTGAGGTGGCCTGCTTGCACCCTGACATCGCTGACCACCTCTTCACTGGTGAAGAACTCAACCGGGCACCAAATAATAGGCTGGATACGGCTCCAGGATCTTCTGTTGGGGTATGCTTTTTCCTAGCACGTGCAGACCTAAGTGGTAAGGCTCTCATCCTTGATTTATTTAACCTGCCCCATCCCGACGTTTTTGGACCTTTTTTTTTTTTTTTGGTTCAAACATCCACTTTTGGTGAGAAACATCGAAAATTCATAGAGAAATCGCTCACCTGAGGTTTAAAATACCGAATTTAGGTACGAGTACTTCCTTACCTGACTGGGTTTTCTAACAGGCTGGCACCAAAGAAAACGAGTTCTGTGGGAGGGTAACTATTTTATCTACTCATAAACAGTATTTATTTATTTACTTGGTACGAATTTATATGTGGCACAAGAGTATATTGGTTTTCAAACAGTAATATAGGCATTATAAACATTGTTTCACTCACTAACTCATCACCATTCATGACCTTTTTTTTCCCACATTACCTGATCATCATTTCTGACTGTTTCTTCCTCTAATGCTATGTAAACTTTGTCCTCCACATTGTCATCGATTGGGGAATCACTCTGGCCCTGAATGTCTTTATTGGCCAGGTCACTGGTAACAGGTGAATTGCCGAGACAATGGCGTGCGGGGGGGGGGGAGAGGTTATGCGGTGTAAGGCATTGTTCCTGCTTGGCATCTTGTAGAGGAATAGAGGAAGGTGTCCCGTGTATACGTGCCAAAAATCACTAGCGAAATCACTCGCGAAAATTGAAAATTGTGCAAATTAGGGACCTTGCAATGTTGCCGCGTTAATTCATGTCGCCAGGACGGAGCGGGTTAATTATTCGTGGATGGAAGGTTGCCTCCCGGGATTGTGGAAAACAGCCATAATTCACTCCATATGCAAGCCTCTTGACCCAACCAACATGCAGCTGATTTCGCTCCTCAACTGCATAGCTAACACCGCGGAAAGGGTTGTGCTTTCTTGTTTTGTCTGGAGATTGTGCCCGCTCCATCTGCATCTTTTTGCTTACCTCCCAGGCAGAAGTCCAATGCATTGTCTTCCTTTCTGGGAGAGCTGAGACAGGGTGATGGTATGGCCGTTTTGCTTGATCTCGAGAAGGCATTTGAAATAGCTAATCCTTTTGCTGTACTGGCAGCCCTCACCACTAAGGGAGTGGGGGGCAGACTCCTCTTGTGGATGAGGAATTTCTTTCTAGGCTGATCAGCTCATGTCCGCTTTCAGGGTCGGATTTCTGACTGTTACCCGCACGAGAAAGGCACTCCACAGGGGAGTGTGCTGAGCCCTCTTCTGTTTAATTTGCTCATCAAGGGCCTACTTAACACCAACTATGGCCATGGTGTTACACTATTTTGTTATGAGGATGACCTGGCACTTTTCTTTTCACAGCGAGACTGTTATGCCCAGGCACCGACTGCCCTCTCATGCCTATATGACAAGTGCTGTGTCCTTGAGCTCAAGGTCAATTTTGAAAAATCCAAGTGTCTGCCATTTGGTCTATGTCCACCTGACCATTCCCTCCATTTTGGGGGTCATTGCCTCAGTCTGGTTCACCATCACCAATATCTCGGTGTCTGGTTTGAGAGCTGGTTGACATTTGGCCACCACATCTGCTACATACGGAAATGTGCTGCTACCTGCATTTCTGCCCACAGAGCCCTCTGTGGTCACACTCTGGGGACCTCATACCGGGTCCTCAGAACATTATACGAGCATGCCATCTGCTCGATAGTAGATTATAGTGCGATTTGCCTAAATGGCATCTCCGAGAAGCTTACCAGTTCTCTTGAGGTCGTCCAGAACACTGCTCTACATATCATGCTTGTGCACCTCCATGGACTTGCCTCATCAACCTCCAAGCAGATAGTGGCTTTCCATCCCTTAAGCACGGGATATGAGCATGTACAAACTCCCAAGAAGAGATGATCCAATTCCCAGTACCTTTTGCTCAGAAAGTGGTGTCTGGCAACTGCAGCAGCCTAGTTATATTTCCTATACAGAACACCAGAAAGAGCAGTATTTAGGTAAACAACACCAAAAAGCAATATATAAGCATTTTTACCATGTATATCTCGCATTACAGAAGAGGAAACTGTAATGCTATGTGAAAAAGGCCCGACTCCTCGGTCCTAGAACACCTAACGTGTAGCGGGGTCCTCTTTCGAGACCGGGGCTTAGTGCAATAAAGAAAGGTAGGACACAAAAACTCCAGGCAATAACCTTTACATGCATATTACCACAGTCAGACACAGGACAAAAACAGCAGATAGTACAACACAGTATGTGACAGAAAATAAAATCTTAACTGGATAATTAGTATCTCGCAGGATACTGGCTTAACAGACACTGATGCCAACACTGCAATTTTAGTGCATAGGTGTACATGGAATACAGGATCGCGGTGCGCGTGGGAGCATAGGAGTGGGTCTCACACGGGGGGGGGGAGGGGGATGAGGGATGATGCGTGGAGGGTCAGATCAGAGTTATAGTAATTTTGGGAGGGAATTGATGTTATGGATTCTAACTTATTCTTTTCTGATAGCAAAGGGATTTTGACAATTGATTCTATTACTAGTCCAGGTTTGTACATACACACTGACTGCTGAGAGGAGATTCCTTAAGGAAGGGTGGTGGACACTGGGAATGTACTGTGCTTATGGTAATACAAGCAGGAGAATATTATTAACACTTTTTCTCTACTGTTTCCTGGTAGCAAAGGACATTTGGATATTTTACTATAATCTCTCGGAGTAGGAGTCTTACTGGTTTTTTTACAAGGGTATCACTCGTGACTCTGATTCACCAGAACTTAGTTTATGCACTCGTCCTTATTCATCCACCCATGATTTCACTCGCTCCAGTATTCAACATACACTAAGTCACTGTATCACTGTTACACTAATTCTGGGGCAACATCACACTTAGCATGTCACTTAACTAATTCTGGGGCAACACCACACTTAACATAATTCACTCATACAGTGGGGGCAGCAGGGAGACACGCCAGCGACAACTCCGCCGGAATAGGGGCACCGCCAAGGGAGGGTGTGCCAAGAGGGCACGGGACGACTCGCAGGGGTGTCCTCTCTCATCCAGGGCTGCAGGTGGCGAAGGGGCCCGTAGTCTCCAGGCTGGGAACAGGAGTGTGGCCCTCAGGACAGGGGCCAAACAGGTCCAGGAATCTCTGGCTCAGGTCTCGGCTGGAGGTGGAGGTCTTCCTCCATTGGAGCGTGGAGAGATCACGCCCGGGCGTCCTGGGGAGAGCCTGGAGTACCTGAGGACTGCGGCCCCCAGGGTCAAGGGGCGCCATCAGGTAGGGGCTGCGGCACCGACCTGAGTTAGGGTCGGTCAGGCGGATCTTCTCCAGGGCCAGGCATAAGGAGCAGAGGCCGGGGGAAGCTGTAGGGCCTCCCTGGGGTCCTTCAGTGCTGAAGGTCTGGGCGCTCGTCTCACGCTGGGGCGGTGACACTACTTGCACCTCTCTCTGGCCGTGGGGCCCGGCTATCAGCCGTGGCTGCCCAAGGGCACAACTATAGGGCGGCAAGGCCCGGCTATTGGTCATGGCCTGAGTTGGGGGACTCAGCTTGCCTCTGGATACCTTTGGAGTGGCTATCGGCCATCTGGCGAAGGTGGGAGCGGCTGTCGGACGTCTCTTGCAGGAGGGAGGGTGAGTGGCTATCGGCTGTCTCGGGGGCAGCACCTTCGGAGTGGCTATTGGCCGTCTGACAAAGGTGGGAGTGGCCTATTGCCATCTCCTTCTGCCGGAGGGGTGAGAGGCTATCGGCTGTCTCTAGGGCAACACCTTTGGAGTGGCTATCGGACATCTGGCGAGGGCGGGAGAGGCCTCTTGCTGTCTCCTTCTGCCGGAGGAGTGAGCGGCTATCGGCTGTCTCGGGGGCAGCACCTTCTGAGCGGCTATCGGCCATCTGACGAAGGCAGGAGTGGCCTCTTGCCATCTCCTTCTGCCGGAGGAGTAAGCGGCTATCGGCCGTCTCGGGAACAACACCTTCGGAGCGGCTATCGGCCATCTTCTGTAGGAGATGGTGTTGGGCGGCTATCGGCGGTCCCAAGAAGGACACCTTCTGACGAAACCGGGAGCGGCTATCGGTCGTCTCCTCGTTACCCTCAGGCCAGTGAGACACTGGTTCCCTTATGAGGGGCGGGCGGCTATCGGTCGTCTCCTCGTTACCCTCAGGCCAGTGAGACACTGGTTCCCTTATGAGGGGCGGGCGGCTATCGGCCATCCCTAAAGAGAAGGCACCTTCCTGTAGAAGGCAGGAGAGGCTATTGGCCGTCTCCTGAGGGGTGCTAGTTGGAGCTGGACAGACAGCTTCACCCCGAGCTGATCTGGTGGTCTCACTCCCTGAAGGTAGTGTCGTCTTCCTACTAGGGCGACAGTAAGGCGGCTGGGTGCTATAGGGGCACATGGCCCAGGCTGACTTGTGCTGTTGTGGCATGGCATCCCGTGGTTCGGCTGCGGCTACTCCGTGGGGTCCGGGTGGGGGTGTTGGTGAGTTTCTAGGGGCACTATGCTGTAGATCACGCATTTCAGAAACCACAATATACTAAAGCTGAGGCTTAGCAGTACGAAAAAATGTGAAACGCATAGTCTGTCGCTCAACAGTTTCAGGGTTAAAATGCGGAGAAACTCTCATGATACTTATTTTACATCCTGAATCAACAATGCTGAAGGAAAAATGTCCCATAAAATAATTCACACAGATAATGGTAATGTGGAAATCACGAACGCCATCAGCTCAGAAAAATAAACATAAAAAAATATATTATTATCCACGTTTAACTCTCTATGCTGGATGATGTTTACATGGCAAAACCCGTGAGTGCTGTAGCAAGATGGAACGTAACAGGATACTATAGCCAGTCAGTGCAAGCAGATTATTGCTTTTTGTTTAGAAAATATTCCAACAAGACATATCCCGGCAACTTAAGATCGAGGAGAACAGTTAACGGATAGACAAGCGATATAGACAAGTAGAACATAGAAAATTTGCCAAATGGAGCCCCTCCTAGCACAACACAAGACCTAGACAGACAAATTACTGCATGGGCCCAAGAACAACCCCTAACCACCTGTGTTGCTATCAAGAAGCAAATTCAGTTAGTGAAACCAATGCAGTTATTGGGGGATAATTGGTTAATTAATTCACATGATGAAAATCCATCATGTAATAAAATTTGCAGAGCAGTTTCAAGAAAGAACTAAACAGGGAGAGGATGATAGTCAAAAGCAAGAGTGTGGCAATGAAGAGAATTTAAGATGAAAAGTATTGTATAAAAAGGAGGGAAGAGGATCGTGACAAAGGCTGAGACATCTACTCACACCCATGACATGACACTGACTGACTAACGTAAAGCCTTCCGGGCAGTGTTGCCAAAGGAAGACCATAGAAATCTGCTAGATTGGTTTCAAAAGTAGTAAAAATCCGCCAGACTGAGGGAAATTAAGGAAAACAGTGCTAGACAGGACTTTAAAAGAAAGCAAGATACACAGAAAATATTTAAATTTTTACCAGTTAGATTGCTTTAACCCGCCCCATCCCGACATTTTCTGGGCAGTGGTACGCCCCAGTCCCGATATTTTTGGACCTTTTTTTTTTTTAGGCTCAAACATTCGCTTTTGGTGAGAAACATCGAATATTCTTAGAGAAGTCGCTCACCTCAGGTTTAAAATACTCGATCCAGGTACGAGTACCTCCTTACCTGACTGGGTTTTCTAACAGGCTGGCACCAAAGAAAACGAGTTCTATGGGAGGGTAACTATTTTATCCACTCATAAACAGTATTTATTTATTTACTTGATATGAATTTATATGTCGTACAAGAGTATATTGGTTTTCAAACAGTATTATAGGCATTATAAGCATTGTTTCACTCACTAACTCATCACCATTCATGACCTTTTTTTCCCACATTACCTGATCATCATTTCTGACTGTTTCTTCCTCTAATGCTATGTAAACTTTGTCCTCCACATTGTCATCGATTGGGGAATCACTCTGGCACTGAATGTCTTTATTGGCCAGGTCACTGGTAACAGGTGAATTGCCGAGACAATGGCGTGCAGGGGGGGGGGAGAGGTTATGCGGTGTAAGGCATTGTCCCTGCTTGGCATCTTGTAGAGGAATAGAGGAAGGTGTCCCGTGTATACGTGCCAAAAATCACTCACGAAAATTGAAAATTGTGCAAATTAGGGACCTTGCAATGTTGCCACGTTAATTTACGGCTCCGGAATATGAGTGCACATCATGTGAGGACGTGAATTCACGTCTCCGGGATGGGGTGGGTTAAAAACCTTTAAATTTATTGGGAAAATTGCTACATTCGTAACACTGCTCACATGACTCGTGACTCGTGACGATGAGTGGAAACGTGCCAGATGTCGCTTTTTACATAAGTTTTATTATTGGCCTAAAAAGAAATAAAAGCTAAACTTAACTAATATTTTCGAAAGCTTAGTTTTTTTACACCATAAATTAATAATGTTTGCAAGGAAGGCAAGGATTGTTTCTGTCTCCTAACTCTCATTCAAGTAAACGTTGCCAGACCCAGAGAGTTTGTCCAAAACTTAATGAAAGCGAGTCATCGCTTATTTGGGCGATCGTACAACAGCTGTTGTTGCCCTGCTCTGCCGACACCAGCCCTACCTTCATGTGACTATGCTACTTCAGCATACTCTGGGTTGGCGCCCAGATCCACACCCTGGGGGAGACTGGATCTTCACAGCTGCTGGCAGTGTTTGGCAGCGTGATGCAACTGATGCCATTATAGGTGACCCTGACTTGCCATGCCTTGAGTATTCTCCTGCCCCTCCTTGGCTACGACCTGTTTTTAGGTACGTTCTGCCTTTGTCAGGAATACCCAGATCTTCTCTTCCTGCTGTACTATGCCAGGACAGTCTCCGTTGTGTGGCAGCTCTCCACACTCCAGACTCTGCCATTTACTATACCGATAGGTCAGTAGATATTGACGGGAATGCAGGTGTTGCAATGGTTGTTGAGGCCTGGGGTGTATCCTCTGGAGTTTCAGACTACCAGACTGAGTTAGTAGCAATACTTGGTGCACTTAATCATGCTGACGAACACCTCTCTCAGCATGTCGTGATACATACTGATTCCCTCTCACTCTTCCACGGCCTCATGGTGCACCGCCTCTCTGACAATGTGCAACTGCTTACCAGCATCATGGCCGTGGCTGATTGCATTATAAGGCAGGGTGGTGAGATCTTTCTTCACTGGCTATCTGGGCACATTGGCATTACTGGGAATGAATGTGGTGACATTTCTGCTCGCCATGCGTGCTCTCTTCCTGAGGTCACGTTTCCCTTGTGACGCAGCCTCGTCGTGCGGAAGGTGGCCACCACCATCGGTGACCTGTCACTTGAAGAGCTCACGTTCGGCACAATGGTATGTGATGACAACATCTTATATATCCATATCAGTTACCCCAGGCACACCCAATCACATTACAGTGCATATTCACCACTAGCGATTAGGGTATCCCTGTTACAGCCAGATGGCTGGCAGGGAACCTGAACAATGCCCTCACTGTCTTGAACAAAGTTACCAGCCATTGCTTCATTATGTTCTGGACTGTCCTGCAACCGCCCAACTCTGATCCAGTCAGGGTGAACGACCTGTCAGTAGGATGGACAACTTTGAGACTGAAGCAAGTAACGCTGGGCATGCTTCTGCTGCGGTGCTTTTGGATGTGGTCACTGCCTACCCACCTCCATGCTGTATTGTAGCTCACTATAGGCAAGAGAATCTACCCTGATGGGCTTTCTTTTGCCCATGCCCTGCCTGCAACGGGAAGGCGAATATAAACTAACTAACTACTTCTTCCTTCACTTTCATTATTTTTCTGTGTCTGCACTGCCCTCTTCCTGTTTCTCCCATCTTTGATTTAATTTTTTTTTACTCTTCATTTTTTATCACCTGGCTTTACATTCAGTGACAAGCCTAATGGTTTCCTGTAAGCCATGAAATTATTTACAATGCTGGATGGTAACCATCTAACCAACCCATATGTATCTCATAAGTGTCAATAAGTGGGTCGGCAGAGGGTTAGTGTCCTTCCCCATAAAGCAACTGACTCAGAGACAAACGGCCACCCTTTACGGGATTGTGGCATCTGTCCAATAAAGATGGGCCTGGGCCCGTACTTATAAAACACTAAGACTGCATCATAAGGCGTAAGTCTGTCCTAAATTCACAGGAGCGGGTCATAACTCTTTATGTTTGACCTAACCTGAGTCATAGCTAAAGACACCTCCCGAGTTGGTATAGCGCTTAGGACGCGGCTTATGACTCGATCATAACGGTAAACATGACCGCCACACCACAACAACAATAAATTAGCCACCGTCAACCAAGGCGTTCTCGTGACAGGAAAGATATGCATAAAGAGTTAAGTGATGCAGAACTGGTAAAGAGATACCGCTTGGACCGTGCAGGCATAATTTTCGTGACAGATTTGGTGTGGAGGACCCTAACAACACCAACGGCAAGAACAAGGCTCTCATGCCAGAAATGAAAGTTATTTTAATGTTGCATTACCTTGCCACTGGAAAAATGCAATTCTGTAGTGGTGACGACCACTTGTGCTTTTCTCTATCGTACTGTTGGAGTTCTCCATGCTGCTGGTGGCAGTGGTGGTATTTGTTTACAGGATGGTGTGGTGAGGCAACAGTGAAACAAAGCGGTAAATAAATAATTCCTAAAACTTGACATTAATCAGCTGACTTTTCTATGAAAACATATGAAAAAATATCGTATTTATTTTAATTTTTTTGTTACGTCTTTTCTCTGCTGTTTTTTGGTATTTTTCTTCAATTTTCAAAACTCGCAAGTGCAACATATAGCAGATGCTATCTCTGATGCTTATGATTTCGACGTAACAAAGTCTCGACTTTGTTATGATGAACTGCTCATTAAGTCTCACATTTCTGACTTTCACCTAGCTATGATGCAGGTTTTATAAGTACGGCCCCTGAACCTGGGAGTAGCACCCCAGGAGGCTGCCCTATCAGTGGGTGTATAATGGCAGGGCATTTGCAGTGCCAAGGCATGCTTGGAGAGTGTCCCTGCAGCTGCCCTGGCAGGGTATCAAGGCCACTACCACAGCCACTGGTAAGCTGGTGGGCTAGGGGTCCCAGAGCCATTGCCTGGACCTGGGACTGTGCAGTGAGTGGCGCCTGTGTATGTCTACCCTCCTTTATTATTACCGACTATGACTAAATACAAGAATAAGCTTCAAAGCGAGCATGAGGACATTAACTCGCCCAGGGGAATGAGAGAGGGTTCATGAAGTGTAGGAAGTTTAAGTGGAAGAGCAGGGGAAGTCTGTGAGGCATTCAGTAGGAGGTGGGTGGATGTGGCATGTTTGCAGAAAGTCCAGTACAGGGGTGGATCAGCCAGAAAGATTGTTGGGAAGGATTGCGACTATAAGTTGTTTTGGCAGGGGGGGGGATAGAGTGATATGGGGGTGTGGGTGTGTTGGTTGTGGAGAAATGTGTGGAATATGTTATGAATGATATGAGAGTAAGCGATAGGATATTGGTAGTGAAAATTTTGTTCGGTGGAATGATGACTGCAATTTTATCAGCATATGCTTCACAGGTAGGCTTGGATGAGGTACAGAAGGATAGATTTTGGGATTACTTAGTACATGTAGCAAGTGGTATGGGGGATGATGAGATAGTGGTTTTGGGAAGGGATTTAAATGGTCATGTACATGAAGCAGCTGAAGATTATGAAGGAGTACATGGGAGATGTGCATATGGTATAAGAAACGCAGAAAGGGAAAGGATACTCGAGTTTGGGGAGGCAATGAACATGATTGTGTGCAACACACATTATAGGAAAAGAGAGAGTAGGTTGATTACGCATGAGTCTGGGGGAAATAGCAGTATGATAGACTATTTTCTGGTCAGGAGAGCTGATAGGAGGTTAGTGAGGGATGTTAAAGTTGTAGGAAGTGAGGAGTGTGTGCAGCTCACAAACTATTGATTTCGGACATGGTGGTTAAAGAATGAGTGATGAAAAAGAGGACTTATGTACACACACTCAAAAAAGTATCGTTACACTTTCTGCACGATACAAACTGACACCACGAATGAAACGTTTGATAAGAGCCTTTATCCAACCCTACCCAGATAGCTGAATTGTTCGGTGTGAAACTCATCGGACCCCCTGTAATGATACTTCTTTGAGTGTGTGTACCTAGAAGGAAAATATGGAAGCTGGAAAACCAAGCAGTAAGAGATGCCTTCTATAGTGAGATGAGGAGAGTGGTGGCTGAACAGGGACCCATAGACAGAGGCGTTAAGGAACAGTACAGAGTCCTCAGGAACAACCTCTTGAGAGTTACTGAGGCAGTATGCGGGTGGACAAGAGGCCCACCAAGACATAGAGTAACTTGGTGGTGGGTTGAGGGTGTAGAAGCTGCAGTTAAGGAGAAAAGAAAGCTTTTCCGGGAATGGAAGAAGGGTGGTAACAAGGAGGGATACTTGGCTGCCAAGCGTAGGGCTAGAAGAGAGGTATACAGGGCAAAGTCCGAGTCACAGAGACTTTTACTTCTATCTATCTATCTATCTATTGCCAGACGCCTCAATCCCGTTTGGGGTGGCCACAAACAAATCGCCTCCAAGTCGCCCTGTCCCCCGCCATTTCACTGCCCTGCTCCCAACTCACACCCCCCTCTCTCATATACCTCTCCACCCCATCCCTTCATCTCATCCTCGGCCTCCCCCTCCCTCTTCCCCCCTCCACCTCACTCACATACACTCTCTTCGTCAGTCTTTCGCCCTCCATCCTAAATCATGCGGCAAGGAAAAATATGATATTTAAGGTGGCAAATCAGATGGAGAGGGATAAGCGGGATATTATAGGTGAGCAGTGGTTGAAGAATGATGAACGAAGGGTAGTGGTGAACAGTGGGGATATTAGAGATGCATGGAGAGAGCATTATAACAGGATGTTGAATGAGGAGTTTTACTGGGACAGGGAAGATTTGGAGCCAGCAGATCCAGTGTTTGGTCCTTGGCCTTTGATTGACGCTACTACTGTGAGTGAGGCAATAGGCAGTATGCAAGTGAGGAAGGCAGCAGGTGTGTCTGGGTTGACTGCCGAAATGTTGAAGGCTCAGGAGATATAGGGGTGAGGTTAGTCACTGACCTGATAAATATGATTTTATATGAGTGTGTTGTACCAGATGATTGGCTGAAGAGTGTAATTGTAAATGTCTACAAAGGGAAGGGTGATGCTCTGGAAGGAGGAAATTATAGAGGTATAAAGCTTTTAGATCAGATATTGAAGGTAATAGAGAAAGTTCTAGAAGGTATGATTAGAGAAAGAGTGAATATTGATGAGATGCAGTTTGGGTTTATGCCAAACAAGGGGACCACTGATTCCACATTCATTGTTCGACAGCTTCAGGAAAAATATATTGGAAAGAAAAAGGATCTGTATTTTTTGTTGTTGTTGATTTGGAAGAGGCCTTTGACAGAGTCCCTAGAGAGGTGGTGAAGTGGGCAGTGAGAAAGCTTTGGTTGGAGGAGTGGCTGGTTAGGGTGGTTATGGCCATGCAAGTGGGTGCTTGCACCCAGGTAAGTGTGAATGGAGATTTGGGTGATGAGTTTTACGTGAATGTTGGTGTGCATCAAGGGTCAGTTTTGAGTCCCATGTTGTTTATCATTGTACTTGAAGCCCTCTCACGTGACTTCAGAAATGGACTCCCGTGGGAGATGTTGTATGCTGATGATTTGGTGTTGATTGCAAAGAATGAAAGGAAGGCGGAGGAAAGATTTAGGAAGTGGGGCACAAGGGCTTAAGGGTAAATGCAAAGAAAACAAAAGTGATGATATCTAGGGTTGGTGGTGGTACAGTCAAAGAAGAGGGAGAGTGGCCTTGTGCAACTTGCCACAAGGGCGTGGGAAGTAATTCCATCTTGTGCAATGTTTGTGATAAATGGGTGAACAAGAGATGTAGTTGTATTAGAGGCAGACTGCGAGATAATGCTAATTTTATATGTATGGCATGTCGGGGAGAGCAGGTGGAGATTGTCAGGCCTGAAAGGATTGAACTTGCTGGTGAGTCACTTCAGTGTGTGGAAGAGTTTTGTTATCTGGGAGACAAGTTATGTGCTGGAGGTGGGGCTGGAGCTAGCTCTGTGGCTAGGGTGAGAAGTGGTTGGAAGAAGTTCAGGGAGCTGTTGCCTCTCCTGACAGTGAGAGGACTCCCCCTACATGCTAAGGAATCTTTGTATGCAGCATGTGCTAGGAGTGTAATGCTGTATGGTAGTGAGACTTGGGCAGTAAAGGAAGAGGATATTCACAGGCACAAACGTACAAAAATGACAGTGATTAGGTGGATGAACAGTGTGTCCCTGGGTGTGAGGCCTGGGGGGACTAGGTTTACAATAGAGAAGTTGAGGGGAAGGATGGGACTGGAGTGTATTGGTGTTGTGATGAGAAGAGGTAGACTGGACATGGTTTGGACATGTGAAGAGGATGGGAGATGAAAACTGGGTACAGAAGGTGAAAAGTTTTAATGTTAAGGATAGGACTGTGAGTGGTAGACTGAAAAAGATGCGGGACTGGGTCATTGAGTGTGACCTCAGAGATAACGGACTTTACATAGATGCTGCAGGAGATGACCAGCATGGAAAGAGGCCATTAGGTTACCAAGGCCAATGCGTGCAAGCACATTGAATCTTTCAAAAATGAATGAACGCTATAATATATATATATATATATATATATATATATATATATATTGCCAGGCGTCTCAATCCCGTAAGCGGTGGCCACAAACAAATCGCCTCCATGTCACCTTGTCCAATGCCACTTGACTGCCTTGCTCCCAGCTCACACCCTCATCTCTCATATACCTCTCCACTCGATTCCTCCATCTCATCCTTGTCATCCCCCTCCCTCTTCCCCCCTCCACCTAACTTGCATACACTCTTCTCGTCATTCTCTCACTCTCTATCCTTCCACGTGGCCAAACCACCTCAGTGTCTCTTTCTCTTAACTATTTATACCATATCCACATACACACCACAGTGCTCCTTCACTTCCTGAGTTGTCAGTCTGTCTCTCCATGTAACTTCACATGCTCCTCTCAGATAACTCATTTTCACTGCTTTCACTCTTGACTTGTGTCCTTCCAGTAAGATCCAGTCTTCACTTCCATACGTTAGGGTAGGTATTCAAGCAGTGACTTCTTTACTTCCATCCTCACTTGCCTGTTCCCTATCACTGCATTTAAAGAGCCAGCAACCTTTCTTCCCTGTTGTACGTTTTCAAGCACTTCACCCTCTAAACTTCCATCCTTACTTATCACACTACCCAAGCACTTAAACCGAGGCATCCCATCAACATATGGGTACATCGCAACATTTTGTCACAGCTAGTCCCATTGACGTACTGGTACGTTGTGCAATTGCAAGGTTCATAATTTGCACAATTTTCAATTCTTGCGTGTGATTTTTGGTACGTATACACGGGACACCTTCCTCTATTCCCCCACAAGATGCCAGGCAGGCACAATGCCTTACACCACATAACCCCCCCCCCCACACTCACGCCATTGTCTCGGCAATTCACCTGTTACCAGTGACCTGGCCAGTGAAGACATTCAGGGCCAGAGTGATTCCCCAATCGATGACAATGTGGAGGACAAAGTTTACATAGCATTAGAGGAAGAAACAGTCAGAAATGATGATCAGGTAATGTCACCAAAAAAGATCAGGTATGTTGATGAGTTAGTGAATGAAACATTGCTTATAATGCATATATTACTGTTTGAAAACCAATATACTCTTGTACTACATGTAAATTCGTACCAAATGAATAAATAAATACCATTTATGAGTGGTGTGGAATAGTTACCCTCCCATAGAACTCGTTTTCTTTGGAGCCAGCCTGATAGAAAACCCAGTAAGGTAAGGAGGTACTGCTACCTGTATCGAATATTTTAAACCTCAGGTGTGCGATTTCTCTATGAATTTTCGATGTTTATCATCAAAAGCGGAGGTTTTAGCCAAAAAAAATTTTTTCCAAAATAGCTCAGGATTGGGGGGTGTCAGAGGTGCGAAATAGCTCGGGACTTGACTGGTTAAACACACTCCCCTTTTCCATTTCCACCTCATTCAGCCTCACTATATATTCAGTGACTTCATTTCTCTCAAATACCATAACTTTACTCTTTCCTACATTCACCCCTAGATTTCATTTCTTACACATACTTCCAAACTCATTCACCAAGCCTTGCAGTTCCCCTTCGGCTTTACTTAACAATACAGTATCACCTGCAAACAACAGTGCAGGGGGTTTCCAAACACTGCCTTCTCTCTTTAGGGTAGCTCCAACATCCACTTCCCTATCTTTTATCTCTTTTTTAACCCCATCAACATACAGATTGGACAACCTTGAGGACATGACACATCCCTGTTTCAGTTCACTCATTCACTACCCACATGCACTGCAGCCTTAACATCCTAATACATACTCTTCACAGCATTCAACTTCCCATTTACTCCATATGTTCTTAATAATTTCCACATTCCTTGTGTATCCACCTTGTCATTTGCTTTCTCCACATCCATGAAGGCCGCATACAACTTCCTTCCCTTCTCTAGAAACTTTTCTACTAAAAACCTAGGAATAAGTATCTGATCGACACAACCTCTTCCCTTCCTAAAACCTCCCTGTTATTCTCCAACGAATTGCTCTGTTATTTCCCTAATGCGGTCAGTCAGTATCCTACCATATACTTTTCCTATAACACTAAGAAGATAAATGTCCCTATGATTACCACACACTTCATTTTCCCCTTTTCCTTTGTAAGGGAGAATAATTACACCTGACTTCCAATCCTCCTGAACTGTACCTTCCTCCCACGCCAATCTGCACATCTTCCATATCCATTTTACCCCCATACCTCGGCATTTCATCACACACTTCATCAATTCCTAGGGCATTCCCCACTTTGACTTTTTTCATTGCTTCCACTACTTCCATCCTTCTAATTCTTTCTTCTCATCTCATCTCCCTCCTTCTCCCAGCCATTCCCCAGCCACTTATACTCGCATTACTTTCATTGTGTGTTGAACAGTTCCACTTGCTCACTTTTTCTCCCTTTTCCACTAGTAATCTACCATTTTCATCTTTTACTCCCCGACTAACTTCTTTGACACCCTGTCTAACTCTCTTTACCTCTTTCCAGAACATATTCTTACATTCCCTCCACTTTACACCCAAATTCCTTCCAAATTCCTAATCCACTGTCTTTTACTCTCTCTTACTAATATTTTCATCTCTCTCTTCCTCTCTACATATAACTCTCTCTTTTGTCTCATCTTCCCCCACTCCCCTGTTTCTCATCCATGCAATACATACTTTCATCTTTTGCATCACACCGTGTCTCATCTCTTCAATCCACCATGCCGTTCCTTGCACTATCTTTCTTCTTCTCTTCACACCATACACCACTTCACATGCTGCACAGATTTCTTCTGTGAATATTTTGCTCACACTTCCTCGTCCCCCTTGTGCTCTAAATCATATATCCCCAATCGATGCACCACTTCGCTCTTATATTCTGCCTTTTTCCATCCACTTGCAACCTTTCTACCCCTCTTGTATGGACTACTTCCTCCTGTCCTTCCCTTCTCATTCTCCACCATTTCATTTGAACCTTGACTTTCACCACCACCAAGTGGTGGTCAGAAAGTCCAATTCCCCAACCCCTTAATGCTCTTGCATCCATTACACATCTTCTCATTCCATCATCCACGCACACATAATCAGCCATTACCTTCCGTTCATTCAGTTCACCACCCTCCTTTCTCGTCATTTGCCACGTATACCTGTGGATCATTTTCTGTCTGAAGAGGGTATTCACTATCACCATCCCCTTCTCTGAACAGTCCACTAGAGCATTAACATTCTTATCCACTTCTGCAGGCACATCCCACTCACCAACTACTCCATCCACCTCCAAATTCCCTTATTTTCCAATCATATATCCCGTCAAAATCACTCTCTTATTCCTTTCAAATTTTTCCATGCATGCTTCCACATTTGTCCAGAACTCTCCTTTCACTCTACTTGCACGATCTTGCATTGGCGCATACACACACGCACTCGCCCACATTTACAGTGCAACTTTCAATCTTACCCACACAATTCTTGAGCCGACGTATCAATACTCTCATATATTCTCCTTCCATCTCTTGCACACAACAGTACAAACTCCTTCCTTTGTCCTCTCGTTCTAACTTATATACTTTCTCCACACTCCCATTCTCACCTCTCCACTTTGTCTCAGTTATTCCACATACATCCACTTTTGCATTCTCAAACACCTGGAGAAACTCTCATTCTTTCACCTCATCATTTACACCCCTTACATTCATGTTGGAGTCTGCAGTACGTCCTTTGTTCAGTCATTTGTCGTCACCTGTTGGTCAGTCCTGGTCCGAGGGTTCTTGTTCGTATATTTAGTTAATTGTTTTCCGGGGAAGGGCACTAACTCTCTGCCAACCCACTTGCTCTCACGTAGGGAACACGTGTTGGTTGGTTATAAGTTTACCACTCAGCGGTGTAAATGATTTCCTGGATAACAGGAAATCATTTGGCTTGCCACTCAGTGTAGAGCCACCCTGAAATAGAGTACCGCTGTACTAAGTGGGTGATTGGTGGTCATCCCCACCCAAAATATATATATATATATATATATATAGATATATATATATAGATATATAGATATATATATATATATATATATATATATATATATATATATATATATATATATAGATATATATATAGATATATATATAGATATATATATATATATATATATATATATATATATAGGTGTGTGTGTGTGTGTGTGTGTGTAGCTAGGCAGGATATTTTCTCGGACGCATACGAGGTTGAAAGCTATGGCATATTCTCCTTTATTGATTTTCGTATGTATGGTTTCTATTTGCCTTACAGTTTTTCGGTGGTCTTCTTAGAGTTTCTTCAGGAGTTCCCCAAACGGCAGCAACGTTCCTGAATTATCTTGTTCCACCTTCAAGCTGGATCTGATGGTTCTGTCGTGGGTGACTTCTTACATACGATTCAGGTGAATCAAGTGGAGACAGTTGGGCGGAGCAGGTCTGCTAAGCTGATCGTTCATTGGCTGCTTCGTTGGCTAGGCCTATATGGCGTTTTGATGACCGTAGGATTTGGTAGTCATCGACTTGAGTGTTTATTGTAGGTTGTTTTGTGATAATGTAGATTGCCTGTAGTAACATGAGACGACGAGGATCTTGAACTCCGTCGATTATTTTGGTGTTTACATCCAATTCTTCTTGTGTTAGGTGGGAGATGTGTAAGGTGGTGTAGTGGTTCTTGATGGCTTCATTCTGTAGGTGACAGGTGAGGAGCCTCGTGAGTCTGGTCCATGTCATTCCAGTGTATGAGTGAGGTCCACACTCTTCACTGTTACAGTTGTGCTGGTAAATGACATGGTCCTACTGAAGGAGGGTCTTGGTCACGGCAGGTCGGTTATGAAGCAGAAGGTGCGCCTTTTTCTTTGTAGCAGATGATGAGAGAAATGTGTTGTTCTGAGTTTGCAGAGTGTACATTTCTGTATACAATGTCCTTGATGATCTTCTCATCTGTCTTTGGAGTCTGTAGACATGTGGTTTCTGTAGCATATCTTGATGTGTTCCCCAGCTGTGGGTGGATAACACCAAAATAATTGACGGATAACAAGACCCTCGCCGTCTCTTGTTTCTAGAGGCAATCAATTTGTCACAAAACAACCTACAACAAGAATTGGTGCCAAGGCACAGCAAACCCGTCCCCGGCAGTCATTTTAATGCTGTCATATAAACGCAACAAGATATCTAGTCAAATGTGTCACATATATTTGGAGTAAATTGAGTGAAAATTGACGATTTTCTGCCCATTTGAAATTTTAGGTCCGACCTACCTGACATTGACCCCCTTACTACTATGTGGGGGGTAAACTCCCCTGATATAATGAGGCATGTTGTTAGGATGCAGATTTTAAACATACGCCTTTAGGTTTTGGTTTCATGTCGTAATAACGAATGTAAAAGGACTTATGTCGGAAAAACAATTTTTACCCATCTCCGTGTATATATATATATATATATATATATATATATATATATATATATATATATATATTTTTTTTTTACATTTTTGGGGCCTTTAGCTTGGGCCTAACCCAATTTGGCCAAAAACTTAATCAGGTGATCAGAAGGTCACAGTCCATCATCCATGCAAAATTAGTCAAAATCCCACCAGTAATTTTCGTGTAAAGTTCTTATTGTGTAAAGTTAACAGACATAAAAACAAACTAACAAACAGACAGAGAGACAAACCAAGTGAAAGCAATACCCGTTCCCGAGCCCCTCCGAGGTGGGGACGGGTAAGAAACACTCCAAGTCGATGACTACCAAATCCTATGGTCATTAAAACGCCATATAGGCGTAGGCAACGAAGCAGCCAATGAACGATCAGCTTAGCAGACCTGCTCCGCCCAACTGTCTCCACTTGATTCACCTGAATCATATATAAGAAGTCATCCACGACAGAACCATCGGATCCATCTTGAAGGTGGAACAAGATAATTCAGGAACGTTGCTGCCGTTTGGGGAACTCCTGAAGAAACTCCAAGAAGACCACCGAAAAACTGTAAGGCAAATAGAAACCATACATAAGAAAATCAATAAAGGACAGAGAATATGCCATAGCTTTCAACCTCGTATGCCTCAAAAAAAAAAAAAAAAAAATTATATACATATATATATATATATATATATATATATATATATATATATATATATATATATATATATATACAGATAACAGGATAGCATGACAGACACAAGGTGCTTCTATTCCCTTTTAGTAATCAAACGAACCTGCAAAATGTCATTGTTCTGGCTTAATATTTAGAGGTCGCTACAGTTTTCACTTCTTGTTATAAACAAATTATTGCACTACGCCACAGACGACGTGAACACTGAACATAAAAACAGAAGTGTATGTCACTATAATGTTAAAATAAACAGTTGGTACTTGCTCAGAAAAATCATTTCATCACAGTAAACCCTGTTATTTTTCAGTGAAAGTGCCGATTACTGAAACCCTCCTTTGAACAGCACGGAATATCATGCTGATGCTGCCTTACGACAGTCAGGAGGTACTTTTTCTCTCTTTCGTCCTTCGTGAAGGTCAAGTTGAATTTTGTCACAAGAGAAACTGCTCTTGCAGCGTAGTCATTGGCAACCGTCATCTTACCACAGGCCACTTTGAACCGTTTGTAGATGGGGTCTTATCCTATTCCTGGGGCATTTTCTATTAATAGCCAGTGAGGTTCTTCATTTCCATCTGGAAGGAGAACTCCAAAAATGCTCATAGTCTTGGCTGTCATGAACTCACCCAGCGGTTGTTGAGGAGAAAAGTTCTTGCCTTCAATTTGCTTTAGAGCTTTTTTCTTGGAAGGCCTCTTCAGATTCTGAATCACAGCATTCTTCTTTAAGGAGTCGATCCGCTCGTTGAAAAAAGACCAAGCCGATCATCTTCTGAAACGTATCAGAGATGCCACTTCCAAGCTGCAAAAGCTGTCTAGGCGAGGCTTCGTTCAGGTAGGCCATTCTGGAGATGGCACAATAAGTCAAGGTCGTTTGGGGAAGTATATCTGACAGTCATCTCTTCGCTTCAGTACTTGACATAATTTAGTGCAACGAATAAGACAACACTGTGCATCACATGCTTTCCTTGAACAGAAAGCATAAATTGAGCCCTGAACAGGTGTGTCTTCTACTTCCGATGACAAAGAAGAATAGAGGGAATCAGTCTTCAATGAATCGTCTGTCTGAACCATAGCATCCTTGTCTCTGTCAGATTTTTCCTTTCCCTTCTGCCTCGACTCCAGTCGGCTGCGTTTCACCTCACAGGATTTCTGAAACAGCTAGTCGACTCCTGCCACTGTAGATTGCATGCAATCTTCCTGCTGAGTGATTACGAAAGCCCCGTCTTCCTCGTTTGTTATCTGCATCTGGGCATCTCGGTTGGAGAATTAGATCTATTTATCTATCTATATCTATCTATCTATCTATATCTATCTATCTATCTGTCTGTCTGTCTGTCTATCTATCTATCTATATAGCTAGATAGACTGATATATATGTATATATATATATATATATATATATATATATATATATATATATATATATATATATATATATATATATATATATATATATATATATATATATATATATATATATATATATATATATATATATATATATTTTAGAGTGGTTCTTAAAAAATGAAAGTTCGAAAGCTGAGTCTCCCAGTCCCTCATTTTGTTCTAATGGACATAATGTAACATGACAAATTTTTATCAGAATATAAATTCATTTAGGGGTCGCGATGTAGGGCTAACGTTTCAGCATTTCCTAAATTTCTGATGACATTTGAATACTGCTTCTGAACTATGCATTTTTAGATATTGAATGCCATGAGCCTAATTTTGAAGAAGCTCTTAATATTTACTGTGGTGAATTTTGGTCTGTTTCCGACCTAAAGGAAGCGCAAGGGATGTCCTCAACTAGTGCTGTTTTCAAGTTCCGGCCACCAGGGTGGAGAGGATGGGAAACGCCTGCCAGGAATAACTCTGCACCTGTTGTAAATATAGCGTGATTGGTTTCTTTTTAAAGCTCTTATTGGGTATTATCATTCCTTGGTGTGAACCACTCTACTACAGTTCAATTCATATACCAAATAAAATTTACTGAATATGTAAATCGTCTCGGTTCAAGTGATGGTCATCTTCTTTGAATCAGGAAATAGTAACCGATGGAACTATACCGGTAGTTGTTGCTCGTTGTATATGATCATGCCATTGTGTTCCTCGACTAGAGCTACAGCATGCTCTGCATTGTTGTTTGTCACACGATATCCTGCAGCGATCTCCTATACCATAACATAATCATCAGTGCCGCGCCAGGTCTATTAGTCTGCTTCCAGTAATGATTTCCAGATGTGCATCTTATCTAAGAATTTGTGGGACGCTTGATTTGCGAGGTGTCCTGTGGAGCTGGAATGCTTTTGAGTCATCGCTGCCCTGTTTGGTCTCAGAAAAATCTGAGATGTTGATTTTGGTTTTATACAATCGTTTGAAAGTTATATACGGATCAGAATTTTGGTTTTGAATATCTAGTGCCTCTTAAATAATATTCAGCAGGCTATCATCGGGCAACAAAAAAGATGCTGAAGCTAAAGTACTAAGAAAGCAAAACAAATCTTGTGGAATGAGTGGGCTTATGACCTTTAACCATTTAATAAATTGACATAAATAAGATCTGGATTCAAAGTTCATATGAAGCCCTGTAAATTTTTAGACATAAGTGTGTTAAATAAGTATGATAATTGTTGTTGATAAAGGAAGTGAGAAACATTCTGTTAAGTGTATATGCTGTGCTGTAGATTCTTGAAGCGATAATTATTCTAATGCTGTAAAAGCAAGAATTATGTTTCTTCAGAACCATGAACCAACTGTGTGTGTGTGTGTGTGTGTGTGTGTGTGTGTGTGTGTGTGTGTGTGTGTGTGTGTGTGTGTGTGTGTAAAAAGTTGCATGTACAGTTTTTTGGGAAGTAGACTGCTGAGTGACCATCTCTCTCTCTCTCTCTCTCTCTCTCTCTCTCCCTCCCTCCCTATATATCTTATACTGTGTGTATATATATATATATATATATATATATATATATATACACACACACACACACACACACACAAAGAGAGAGAGAGAGAGAGAGAGAGAGAGAGAGAGAGGACTGAATAGAGAAGAGGCTATCAGAGGTCGAGCAGCGTGGAGTGCCGCCATTAGTTGTCCAAGGTCGAGACTGCAAGGATGTTAGAGCAAACGAATGATCTATTAATCAATCAACCAATCAGTCAGTCAATCAACAGAACCAATGAATCAACCAGTCAGTACATCCATCCATCTGTATATATGTCTCTCCATCCATCCATCCATCTATCTATCCATCTATCTGTCCATAAATCTAATGTATCCCTCCTTTCCTCCTTCCCTTCCACCCTTCCTCCCTCCATCTGTATATCTAACTTTCTATCTGTCTGTCTCTATATACAGTATATATATTTGCCTACCCACCTACAGAGCTGTCTATATCTATCTATCTATCTCCATCTCTGGCTGTCTATCTTTCTCTATCTATCTACGTATCTACCTGTCTGTCTGTCTGTCAGTCTGTCTGTCTGTGTCTATCTGTCTGTCCGTCCATCCGTCCGTCCGTCTGTCTGTTTGTCTGTGTGTCTCTATCTATCTATTTATCTATCAATCTTTCCTTCTATCTGTCGGTCTATTATTGTCAGAATCTGACCATAGACTTGATAGTTCTTCCCGCTTGTCTAATGGAACTCGCGTCCTTTCAGACAGCAGATTATATCCCTGATAATCCACCCCATTGTAATTAACCCTCGCACTGCTTGAAGTATTTGCAGTACCATCAAGTACTGGCTGAAATGCACAACCACATTGGTATTTCTCGCTTTTTTGCACATTTCCATCTTTTTTGCTCTTTATGTATCTGTTTCCATTTTGCACATTCCTGTTTTCTGATTCGTAAGCCTGTCACTGTATACTCATCCATCCATCCTTTTATACTCATTTACCTATCTATTAACAAAATCATTTGCATGTCTAACAACCCATCTCTTCAGGCTCATCGCACCTACTCGCCAGTCCCTCCCTTTATACACAACACCTGAAGAAGATAAAACACCTCAAGAATATTAAAGGAATTATAGATAGACGAGTCAGACCTATAACAGAACTTGAAAACATTGTCCAACATCAGTGTCATACGAGTGAAAGCTGGAAAATGTAATTCCAGTATCATATATGGGCAACAAATCATAACCAAGAAAGTATCGTGTATTATCTTAAGTTGGCTATATATTTATCTGGCAATACATCTATCAATCACCTATCTATATATCTATATTTACAAATTTATCTATCTGTCAATATACCTAGATCTAAATCTACATCTATACCTATCCTTCTTTCTATCTGACCATCTCTCTCTCTCTCTCTCTCTCTCTCTCTCTCTCTCTCTCTCTCTCTCTCTCTCTATATATATATATATATATATATATATATATATTAGCGATACTTTCGTGCTGTGGGAAGCGGAATCTAATGATGGCCAGCAAAACCAGAGTGATGATGTACATGATTTATTATTGGTGACGTTTCGGTTTTATAACACAAACCATCTTCAGACCTAAAACAAAAATAAAAACACACAAAATAGAGAATAAACCAATATATAATTTTCTCATCTTCCACAGAATAAAATAACAGGGAACAGAGCAGGTCATATGAAATAAAATTACAATACAATAATTTACCAGCTAAAAAAAGAGCAACTGTGTAGAGGAGTCGTGTGAGCCAAGGGATGGTCGTAGCTCTGCCGTTAGTAGAGACTCCGCTATAAGTCTAGTCAAGTCATCTAGTGCAGTGAACAAAATTCGAAAGTTCTGGTTATTTATAGGATGACTTTCCGAATCTGAATGATTTCGAACTGCAGAAAATGATGGTTTCGAGATTGGGAGTCCTGTCTTATGAGACCTTCCCTGGTGCTCGGCAATCCTGGTAGCTAGATGGCGCTTAGTTTGACCAATATAGGATGCATTACAGTAACCTCACTGAAATCGATACAGTGTGGTTGCTGTAATGCATCCTATATTGGTCAAACTAAGCGCCATCTAGCTACCAGGATTGCCGAGCATCAGGGAAGGTCTCATAGGACAGGACTCCCAATCTCGAAACCATCATTTTCTGCAGTTCGAAATCATTCAGATTCGGAAAGTCACCCTATAAAGAACCAGAACTTTCGAATTTTGTTCGGGACTTTGATGCATGGTCGTGAGGAGCGTAGACGTGTTTTCTGTTGCGCTCTTCTCTAGTTTTCAGGGCTGCCTCACCGGCATTAGCTTTTTTTTTTTTTCACCCTTCTGGTGACACATAGGATTAGCTAGTACTAATTTTCCTCTCTACCCTTGCTAGAGATATAGTAAGTGTCTATATCTATTTACTAAGATTACCTTTGCTTACTCGCCCACGGAGGGTCCCCCCCACTGATCGCTCTGGGGTGTGAAGTAACACGGTCGGGCCTGCCTGGAGTGGTTTGAGAGGGCAATCTTAGCCATAGGTGTGTTGTCCTGGTTTTTTTGTCCCTTGTTTGTGTTTTCTCTTTCTTCCTACTTCCCTCTTTAGGGGGAAGTGGTCACTATGGCGGATGCCACTGCTGCCTCCCCCTCCTTCAGGGGGGGAGGTAGTCCTGACTGACCCCTGACTGTCTCACGGACGGACTACCCCAAGACTGAACGGCCCCGGACACGCCCTCTGCTAGACATTAACGTTAACAATGCCAGTTTTGTTTTGCTGCACGCGGTTGGTTCTACTCCCCTGTCCAGCCTCAATCCCTTCATTATCAAGAAGGTGATTGATGGATGTGCAGGAGAGGTAGAACAAGTAAAAAAACTTGCTAGCGGAGATCTCCTAGTAAAGACTGCAAACTCGTCCCAGGTTAAGGATTTGATGAAGATGAGCAAATTCCATTGCTATGATGTTGTGCCAACGATCCCTCACTCCATGAATTCCCGCAAGGGAGTCATCACTTGCAGGGACCTCATGGTCACGGAAGAGGACGACATCATACGTGAACTTGCTCATGAAGATGTAATTGAAGCCCGTTTCATCACGAGATTTTCTGAGGGCAGGAGGACGAAAACGGCAACGGTTATATTGACTTTCGGTGAAGTGACTCTCCCAACCCATATCAAAGTGGGGTATGAAATTCTTAACGTAAGGACATACATCCCTAACCCACTTCGTTGTTTACGATGTCAGTTATATGGACACCATGAAAAGTCTTGTCGGGCTTCTCAATCAGTCTGTGGCAAGTGTGCAACGCAAGGTCATGATGCTGACCATTGCACATCAGAGGGTGTCAGCTGCTTTCACTGCAAGGGTGCTCACTTCATTTCCTCTAGGGATTGTCCCAAGTGGAAGGAGGAGAAAGAGGTCTGTGCAGTGAAGGCGACTGAGGGCATCTCTTTCTACGAAGCAAGGAAAAAGGTGAAGGAGTTGCATGCAACTCCCACACTGAATAGGTCCTATGCTTCGGCAGTGATGTCCCGCCCTGTGATGTGCACTGTGGAGACGCAGACTGATCTCGTGCTTGTTAATCAAGTCACTCACTCTACCTCCACCTCCACCTCTAAACCTCCTGTACGATCCAACTCTCTAATTGACCTCCCTAAAGCTTCATCATACTCACAGGCCGCTGCTGCTTCTCAGTCAGTCAAGCCTAAATCAAAGCCTGACAAGACTGTAAAACATAACTTCACCACCCTTTCAAAGCCACGTCCTCATGTCCTCCCTGCTCCTAGCCCAGCGAGGGAGAGGAAGAATAGCTCTTCCTCGGTGGAATCTGGGAGCCTTGTTATTGCCGATAATATGGAGGTTTCCGTCAGCAAGCACGGGGAAAGGTCCCCCGGTAGCCACTCGCCTGGTCGTGGGGGGCATAAAAAAACTAAACACACTGGCCTCCCCTCGTAAATATTAAACCGCCACATTCACTATACTACAGCGGAATTGTAGAGGTATTGGGAATAAGTTACACAATATACCAATCTTGCTTTTTATACACAGGCCAGACGTTGTTTGTTTACAGGAGACGCGCCTGGAGGATCACCCTGATCCTCCACAGTTAAAACACTACCACTCGTATAGAAGATATGAAGGTCACGGAGTAGCCATATACACACACAAATCACACCCACAAACGGAAGTGATTCTAAATTCTACTCTGGAAGCGGTCGCGTGCAGAGTAAAATTTAATAACACATATCTGTCTATTTGCTCTCTGTACTGTCCTCCACATGGCCCCATTGATAGTGATGCTTTAAATTCACTAGTTAAACATCTCCCTGGGAATAAGTTAGTGTTGGGTGATTTTAACGCCCATCACTATCAATGGGGTAGCTTGAGGATTGATGGTCGTGGGGAGCAAGTAGCCGACCTAATACTACAGTCCAACCTCTGTCTTCTGAACGATGGTAGAGAGACTCGTGTAGATGATCGTACTGGTAACTTTTCGGCCATTGACTTATCTTTGGCCTCCTCTGGTATACATCAAGATCTCTTATGGGACCCTTACGACGACTCCTTGGGAAGTGATCATTTACCCATCTGTCTTTCTTATACACGCGACATCATTTCGGACCCTCCACCTCCAAAATTTAACTATAAGAAAGCAGATTGGGGATCCTTCTCAAGGATCGCCAATTTAGATATATCTGGGGAGACCATGGATGTTAAGGTCGAAAATATAACTACTTCCATATTACATGCAGCTGAGGCTGCTATTCCCAAGACTTCTACAGTTCATGCGAAGCATAGAGCACATTGGTGGACGCCGGATTGCCGACAAGCATTAAGAAAACGCAATAGGAGATACAGGATTTTTGATAGTCAGCCCACTGAGGAAAACTTTATTGCATACAAACAGGCACGGGCTGAGGCAAGGAGAATAATAAGAAGGGCCAAACGTGACTCCTGGTGGTCCTTTGTGTCCACGGTGACTCGTACAACACCATTACGTAAAGTCTGGTCCACTATAAGAATATTAAATAATAAAGGCCCATATTATCCAATCACCACCCTTCAGGTTAATAATAACATCTATGACGAGCCCGTGGACGTTGCTAACATCCTCACCAGGAGTTTTTCTCATGTAAGTAGCTCAGCCAATTATGATCCGCGTTTTCAACATCATAAACGCATGGCTGAGCTACAGATATTAGACTTTGCCACAGAAGACGTAGACTCCCCGTACAACCAAGAGTTTACGCTAGATGAACTGCTCCTTGCCCTTAAATCCTGTAAAGACACCAGCCCTGGACCAGACACCATCACGTATGGTATGATCCAGCATCTTAGTCAGGACAACCTGATTAAGATGTTAGCATTGTACAATGAGATTTGGGCGTCTCGAACGTTCCCAAACTCATGGCACTTTGCGCATGTCATACCGATACCCAAAGAGGCTGGTCGTCTTATAAATCCCACTTCATTTCGTCCTATTGTGTTGACTTCTTGTCTATGTAAGGTCATGGAATGTATGGTTAACAACAGGCTTCTTTTTGTTTTAGAGTCGAAGAATTTGTTAAATGATCAACAATGTGGCTTCCGTAAATACAGAAGTTCACTAGATCATTTAATGAATTTGGAGCATTGTATTGCAGAGGCATTTGCCAATAAAGAATTCATGATAGGGGTGTTCTTGGACATCCATAAAGCCTATGACATGATATGGCGACACGGTATACTAATGAAGCTCTATGCTTATGGTTTAAGAGGAAATTTACCTGTTTTTATTTCAAATTTCTTAAGGGACAGAACTTTCTCTGTCAAATTGCCCTGTAACATAACATCGGATATATTTATCCAGGAAAACGGGGTGCCACAGGGAAGTGTGCTTAGTCCTACTTTATTTAGTATTATGATCAATGATATTCTGTCATCAGCTCCCATCCCGAGGAATCTTAAATACTCGCTCTACGCTGACGATTGTGCAATATGGCACTCTTCCCGTAATGCACAATTTTCGGCTGGGCGGATTCAAGCAGCCCTTGACTCCATCCACCAATGGGCCTTGCAGTGGGGATTTAAGTTTTCCATACGTAAGTGTGCCGCTATAGTTTTCACTGATCGTAACGTACCTAATTTGTGCTTAAATTTGGATAATCAGGCGGTACCTTTTCAAAATTCTGTAAAATTTTTAGGAATACATTTTGATTGTCGAATTAATTTTAAACTTCACGTTAATACTTTGCTTGCTTTTTGTGATAACCCGTTAAATGTCCTCAAGTACCTAGCGTGTACTACCTGGGGTGCCGACAGAAAATCTTTATTAATGGTGTATAAGTCCCTTATTCGATCAAAGCTAGACTATGGCGCACAGGTGTATGGCTCGGCATCCGATGCCACTCTGAAAGGATTGGATGTGTTACAGAATAAATGTCTGCGAATGTGTCTTGGAGCCGTCCGGTGTACCCGTGTGACTCGTATGGAAGTGGAGGTGAATGTGCCTCCCCTCCGTATTCGCCGTGACCATCTGGCCTTGTCCTATGGCATAAGGACGTTAAGGAAAAGTAATATCGGCAATGTGGCCTCTACCCCCCTGCGTCAATACCACCACCTTCTGCAGGGGGTGCGTCGGCCACTTGCCGCTCG
Organism: Coenobita brevimanus; assembly: GCF_032717465.1. NCBI lineage: Eukaryota > Metazoa > Arthropoda > Malacostraca > Decapoda > Coenobitidae > Coenobita > Coenobita brevimanus. The sequence continues at coordinate 22,289,722 of NC_137037.1, read as the reverse complement.
CCTCCACTTACTGACTCAGGAGCTTGATGTGGACCCCAGTGACTGTGACAAGTTGGTGCTTAAAAATATAGCGCCTTGGGAGCCATCCGGCTTTACAGCCGATGTTACATGGCTCCCAGCACCAAAGGCCAAGGTGCTGGAGGCAGAGGTACACCACTTGTTTCGTAACATCATTGTTCGTCACTTGGGGTCCCACCACTTGTACACCGACGGCTCCAAGTCGAATGAATGTGTGGGTGCAAGTGTGTGGTCGACTGAATGTGCCCTCAGGTATCGGTTGCCGACTCATACATCTGTGTTTACTTCAGAACTTTTTGCTATTGACAAAGCCATAGACTATGCTCTCAATTCTAGGCATGACTCATTTGTCATATTTTCAGATTCAAAATCAGCCCTTCAGGCAATTGCATCTTGCACTACGGACTCTCATGAGATCCAGGGCCGCATCGTTAATAAGTTGCATTCATGCAACAAATCATTCACGCTGATCTGGGTGCCTGGTCATTGTCGTATCTACGGGAATGAGCAGGCTGACTTACTTGCAAAGTCGGCTGTAGAGCTCGAGGAGACTTGGGACGTTCCTCGTGATCTACAGTCGAGTCTATCTCTCAGAAAGAAATCAATAAATCTTCTGTGGCAAGGTCAGTGGACCAGACTAAATATTCCAACTTGTAAGCCGTACCTGGGCGACTGGGACACTGCCAACCGTCCCAGTCGCCTAGAAGAAAAAGTGTTGGCACGGTTACGGCTTAATGCCACCATTTTACCCCACATAAAACCATATATGGAAAGACGCTTCCCACCGCACTGTGACATCTGTAATGCGGTGTTATCTATTAGTCATATCCTGCGCTGTCGGCGATTTATTCGTGAACGTGCTTCACTTATAAATTACTGCGGCGCAGTAGACGTCCCCTTCACCCTTTCCACCATCCTGGGTGATGGGGACATTGTTATGACTGATAAATTGATGGCTTTCTTGAGAGAGACCGGACTGATCAGAGTGATGTGACTTTTTTACTGCGTGGTTATGGTTTTTATGAACAGTAAATATGTGTATATTGTAATATTAATTAGGGTTGACAGTTGACATATTTTAAATAGTTCCTCCTTCCACCGATCTATTTCTAATATAGATGTCTCCTACATTAAGCCAAGTTCCTCGCCTGACAGTCACCAGCTGATGAGTGCAAGTGTGCAATATAGGAAGGTATTGGGCACTTGCAGTTGATGGTGGTCTGCTGGGCGAGGTTCTTCACTTTTTGTACAAATTATGTAAATACATTATATTATCTTGCTTAAGTTATTCTAATTAGGGACGACAGCTGACGTATATGGAAATGTTCCTGACTCGTCTGGTTCCCTTTCATGTATTGATGTCCCCTATATTAGGTTGTGCCTCGACTGACAGTCACCAGGTGATGAGTGCAGGTATGTAATGTAGAAAGGCATTACATATCTGCAGTCGATGGTGTTCTGTTAGTCGAGGTATTTTTACCATTAGTGTAGGTCTAGCTATTTGTCTCTGTAGGATTTAGTATAGGTTAGCGATTTGTCTGTTAGGTGATTAGTTTTAGGGTCTTTAGATTAGTTCTTCTTTATAATATAAGGTATAAAAAATATAAAACCAAGAAAAAATAAAAAAAATAAAAATACAAAAAAAAATAAATAAGATTATAATTATTATATATATATGTACGTTTGCATGAAAGTGTGTCTGTATGTATGCATGGAAGTGTGTGTGTGTTTGTGTATGTGTGTGTATGTATGTATATCTATATGTTTGTATATATATGTATATATGTCTATATATATATATATATATATATATATATATATATATATATATATATATATATATATATAACCAGGGGCTTCGGCCCCAATGGTTGATAGGCCGGAAAAAAAAAAAAAAATTTGTTCACTGCACGAGATGACTTGACTAGACTTATAGCGGAGTCTCTACTAACGGCGGAGCTACGACCATCCCTTGGCTCACACGACTCCTCTACACAGTTGCTCTTTTTTTAGCTGGTAAATTGTTGTATTGTAATTTTATTTCATATGACCTGCTCTGTTCCCTGTTATTTTATTCTGTGGAAGATGAGAAAATTATATATTGGTTTATTCTCTATTTTGTGTGTTTTTAATTTTGTTTTAGGTCTGAAGATGGTTTGTGTTATAAAACCGAAACGTCACCAATAATAAATCATGTACATCATCACTCTGGTTTTGCTGGCCATCATTATATATATATATATATATATATATATATATATATATATATATATATAATCTCATCAGCCGTTTGAGTGTCCACTGCAGGACCGGCATCTCCCGACCGAAGTGGGGATGATACAGCCAATGTATCTCTACCAAGTGGCTTAGGCTGTCTGATAGAGACTGTAAGTAGGGTAAGAAGTGCTTGTAAGGGTAACTTGCGTTGGAGTGGCTTTGGATGTGTGTGTAGTCTGTAAACCAAGTGTAATCGGCCCACGCAAACCGAGTGGGTGCAAACATACTTTACAGTATGCGACACTGGTTCAACCACAGCACCCCTTGTGTCCGCCAATGCAGTACGTGGCATGAAGAACGCTCCCAAAGTTTATTACCCTGGCGGGGCGCGAACCCTCGTTCTTCAGCATACGAAAATGCACACTTTACCACTGTACCACAGAGGCTCCATATATATATATATATATATATATATATATATATATATATATATATATATATATATACACACACACACACATACACCCACACACACGCGCACGCCTTCGCGCTCGCGCGCGCGGGCGTATAAAGCACAATGTGTGTGCGAGTGTGTTTGTGTGTTTTCTCAATGCACGACCAAATTTATTTATTTTAACCTAGAAAACAATTTTTGTAGTGGTAATTCTTCACTCGGACAAGGTTTTAGGCAGTGTGTGACCCAGGGAGGCCAAGCTTTCCCCGAGTACCCCTGTTAGTACAGAAAATATACCGCACGACCAAACCTTTTGATCATGATTTTTAACAGGTGTCCAATACATTTCTAAAAATAAAATAATTCTGAAACTGAAGGTGCGTGATTTCAATGCCAGTGTGCTCAAGTTATTCTATTGCTGTCTTCCGGGAGTTATGGCCATCTAGGGTCCCAGGCACTGACGGTCTGTCTGTCCTTTGTAGAAATCGAAGGAATGCATACAGAACTCCCTAAACAGCTCTAACAGGTGTAACAATTAATGACCAGTTTAATTGTGTACGTTACAGTTGCTAAAGTGGTGCCCCTGATGGCAAGATAAAAACTAAGAAGAAATGATAAAGTCGACATGGTGGAAGCAAGGCAGCCAGTTACTGAAATTTTTCCTCTTGTCAACCATATCATTATCAACTAGAACGGGTCAAATGGGAGAACGGATTGGTGGGGTGGGCAGGGTGGGTGGGGTGGGCAGGGTGGGTGGGTTGGGTGGGCAGGGTTGAGTGGAATGGTGGGTCTGGAGAGACAGGGTTGCTGGAGTGGGTGGGAGGGTGAGTGTGATGGGGCAGGATATATGGGGTGGGTGGACAAGGTTGTGTGGGAGTGGTGGGGCAGCATGGGTGGGGGAGTGAGTGGTTTCGATTGGTGGATTTGTGGATCGGCGGGTGAGCAGGTTCAGTGGGAAGGTGGGTGGATGGATGGGTAGAGTAGGTGAGTGGTTGGGCGAGCAGGTGGGTGGAAAGGGTTGCTGAATGGGTGGGTTGTGGTAAAATAAATCCATGGCATGAATAGGTCCATGGTGTATATATCGTTGGAGAGGTGAGCACAAGGAGGAACACTGGTTTAGTGGGTAAAATGGGAGCCTTGAGATCTTCTCCCACAGGAGAAATGACCATCCAGGGTCCTAGACAGTGACGGTATGCCCGATTATAGGGTTTTATCCAGGCAACGCCGGGTACTTCTGCTAGTTTGAAAAAAACATGAATATGCCAAAATGTCTGAGTAATACTCAGCCTGATTATTAAAGCAGCAAACATGATTTAGTCATTATGATAATATTATCATAATACTTGAAACCAAAAAAGCACCGAACAGAGATTGCTCAGAAGGAAAGCAAATTAGCTGGATTATTACGAAAAGCATTGGAATGGATGTCAAAATATAATAAAAATAATATTATCCTCATCTTTTATCCTTTCCCTGTACTCCAATATGTGTACGGTTCTTATCACTTTATCACTAAAATAGTTGTGGAGTTTCTTAAAGCGATGGGTAGCAAAAATGTATCCACTGTGAGAGATATATCATACGAGAAGTGAAAGGATGAACCGAGTATGTTTACATATTCTTATAGAAATTATATGGATGAGGTGAACTGGAGGTAACAGCGACAAAAATTCTGGAATATACTCCAAATAACATGACGCACAGCACTTATGCTTCAACAGATCTTTACATATGTGGAACAAGTTCAATTCCATCGTGACAAACTGCAAAAAATATCTCTTGGATAAGTGTATGACTTTTAACGCCCATGATATGTGTTCATTAATGAATAATGCATTTCTGAAGAATAAACTTTCTGTGATAAAAGCGTGGACGACACAGTCGCAGAATATCATCTCTGTACACAAAATGTTATAATGATGGGTCTTTCCTTAACAAGTTAAGGTACTGCTGGATATGAGTATCATTCGTCCTTTCCTATTAAGGTTTTCCCATGACAGCTTTTGTGTCCTGCATGGATGTCTTCGTCTTTATTTTTTTATCTTGTCAGCTGCGGCTGGGGGGATGGAAGGTCCCTTCCTCATCTGCCATTCCTGTCATTGACTTTAAAAAGCAGGGCCGGCCCAAGCAGATGTGGGGCCCAATGCAAGGAGTAGGGGCGGGGCCCCCTCTGATTTTGAATGTCAAAGCCAAAGCCCCCTCAAATAACACAATTTTATAGTTATGCTTACTGCATGGACTCAGATATTAATGCAAATTATTCGATATGAATTAGAAATGTAAAACAAAGATTCCTAAACCACTGTATCATAGATATATACAATATCTATAAGATACAAGATACAGTATAATATACAAGATACAAGATACAATATAATATGTAAGATAGATACAATAGATATATACAGCCACTACAATGATAAACAGACAGTGAGCATGTTCTGGATCATATTCATCTTTTTTGCATTCCTCCTTGAGATTAAGAGATTCATTGTGCGGTTTGACATCATTCACTGTTATGTAACTGAACCTTAGAGAATTATCTTGCGGGACTTAATGCCTGCAAAGTCTCTGATTATTTCATTGTAGTCTAGCTGAGATGAGACTTCATTTTCAATTGAAAGTATGGCTAGGCCATTAGACGATCTTGTGTCATTGTTGACCTCAGGTATGTCTTAATAAGCTTCAACTTGGAAAAACTTCTTTCACCTGATGCCACAGTAACAGGAACAGTCAGCAATATCCTCAGGGCAATCCAAACATTTGGGAAATCTACATTGCTGTTCCTTTTAGAAAGAAGTTAAGATTTCGGAGGGCTGGGATAGCAATCTCCTCTGGAATAACAGACTTTAGAGCATCCATTTCTTCTGCTAACATGTAACCGTCAATATCTGAGGTGCCATTTACGGTGAGACTTTTCTCCAAGTTGGCTGCATGCACTCTCATTTCTGGTTTGGTATGGTTGTGGAAAGAAAATAAGAAGCCAAACAAAGCATCATGTGACTTCAACTGCTGGAATCTTTGTCCCATGGATGAAATTGCTCTATCATGAATGAGATTGAAACATCCAATTCTGAAACTTTCTTGTGGACTTTGAACTGGCTGATCTTGAGCTTCATTTTGAAATGTTCGTTTCTTTCTACGAATTCTGTTCCCTTTAAAGACTGGTTCAATGTCCATATCATTGGCTATCTCCTTTGCATCTGCAAGAGCATTTTCAAACCCATCAGTTCTGTATTTTTGCAGCCATGCAATAGTTCTGTCCATGCTTTTGGCTGCAACAGAAAGTTCAACTGCCTCACCTTGTAGCTGTTTACTGACCTGATTGACCTGAAAAAGGATAGCATACCACAATACTATGGAAACAATGAACTTGAAATTTTCTAGCTCACTGCATAGGGACATAGCTTCACTGCGAGCTTTGGGGTCATTTGTTTCCTCCGCAATATCCACTAAGGCATCGTAAAACAAAACAATTTGGTACCTCACAGCTTTGACACTGTCAATACGATATTCCCATCGGGTTTCGCCGAGAGGTTTCACAGTCAAGTCCTTAAGATGTCTTGTGAACATTGTCCATCTCTGAGCTGAAGCAGAAAACAAGACATACAGCCTTTGAAGGATACCAAAGAAGGTCATTCCCTCTGGACACGTCTTGGCAATATCCCCCGTAACAAATTGTAATTGTGACATGCACAGGGTGAAAAGAAAGCTCTTGGGTTCATTTCCAAAAGACGAGCCTGAACACCAGACTTATTGCCTCTCATGTTAGCACCATTATCATAGCCTTGGCCCCTGATAGCTTGTAAATTTAAACCCAGTCACTAACTTGTCAAGAAGAACATCCAGAAGACTCTTTCCTGTACTTTCCTTCACCTCAATGAATTCAATAAAATGCTCATATATTCCAATAGGAACAGTGGAGCCATTAGATACATATCTAATTGTCAGAGACAACAGCTCTTTATGACTAACATCTGGAGTACAATCAAGTATAACAGCAAAGTATTTTGAGGCCTTTATACGGTCAATAATTGTCTTTTGGACTTTGTTACCCATCAGCTGAATCAACTCATTCTGGATATGCTTGCCAAGGTAATGGTCATGGATCATTTCATCCTTGATTCGTCGCAGGTGTTCTTGCATGTCAGGATCAAACTTGGCAGTCAGTTGGACTAGGCCAAGAAAATTACCATTTTTAGGTTCAAAGAGTTTATCAACAGATCCTCGAAAAGTCATATATGTTCTGAGAGAAACTGAACAATAGCAAGGAGGCGCTGAAAAACATTTTGCCACCGTAGCTTTTCATCATTGATTCGCTGCTGATGAACTGAATCCAAACAGCAACCCTTCTCTAGTCTTTGCTCAGCCTCAAATCACTGAACACTTGCCTGCAAGTGACCACTGGACTTTTCATGCTCAACTAAACGCACACTAGCATTGGACCAGTCATGAAACCCATCAGAGGACGGCGCGGCATTAACACTGGAAAAAAGATTACAACAAAAACAAAAAATCTGATTTCTTCTAACTCAATACACCAGCCATTTTCTTTGCATCACCTCCCCATATGATAATTTGCACTGTACGAAGGAATTTGAAAATTTCCTGCCTGCTGCATCTTTGGGGAATTCATGGTTCAAATCTAACTTCTGTGGACCCTTTGTGACCAGAAAATCTTGCTGAGCTGTGAAAGGATTTTTTGGCCAAGAGGCAGGATCCTCATAACTTTCAATAAAGCTAACATCAAGGCTGCTGTCTTTCCTCTTGAGTTCTGATGTACGCTGCTGAGTCAAGCTAGATAATGATGTAGCTTGTTCAGCAGTTTGCACGGAAGGAGCTGCAGGAAGATTGGGCAGATCTTGGACCTTCATGGAACTGACTGATTCACAGTCTGACTCTTCGGTCTCAGTGTCATTCTTTTTAATGATAAATTTCTCCATTGCTCCACTGAAACGTTTGACTTCATTTTCTTTTGCTGCCTGTATCTTCCTCTTTTCACTGCCACTCAGATTCTGCCAATGTCATGGTTTCTTTTCGGCATCTTTTTGCAAAGAGGGAGGGCTAAGGTTCTTTAAACAGTATTAAAATTTTTCAAAAAGATTTTCTTGACAAGTGTTAAATTAAGTGCTGTTCAACTCCTGCTGTTATCAGAAGATGAAGGGATTTTCGGCCGGGGAATTTCTTAACCAAAACCACTAACAATTGGTGCGCTACAGTCAGAGAAAAGAACTGCTAATCATTGCTGTTATCAAATGGATCCAAAGACACAGATATTAGCAAAAATACATAGAGGTCTGGGTCCTTAACTCCTAATCTTGGATGTCACAATACCCACAGTCAGCTCATGTAACTGCAGACTGAATACAGGCCTGATGCTTATAATCCCAGTAGAAATTCATTTAATCATTTAAGGAAAATATTTCCTATAGAAAGTTACAGACTATATTTGACAGAATCTTTTCATAAGCCCGATCAGGATCTCACAAGAAAACTATGAAACCTAGGCCAACAGCCGAAATCACTTAGCTCAAGGACTCAAGCAGTTAGCACTCTTTAATTCTGGAAAATGCATGCAGCACAAATTTCACAGATTAGACCTCTGATAAACAACGCTACCAAGACAATCAATCAAGCCAAGAAAAACTACACACTTCTTGAAAACGTGTTGAAGAGATAAACATGAGGAAGAATGTGATAAATCTGCAGGGGTCACACACCTAACCTCGGGTAGAGCGGAGCCCTAAATGAGCACTATGAGAGAGGGGCATGGCTGGTGCTGCTGGTGCATGCTACATAATGCTCACTCAGGGGCGCGCTCAGCTACAGACATGTCAAGTGCGTTGCGCCACATTATGCTCTATCAGGGGCCCTCTCGTGAGGCTTGGGGTCCCAAAGGGCCTAATTTTTTTTTTTTTTTTATGGGGGGGGGAGCAAAGGGCCCCTAGAGGCGCAGGGTCCAATGCAGTTGCATCACTCGCATCGCCCTAGGGCCGGCCCTGTTAAGAAGAAATATCCGGGTTATATATTAGGCTACTCTAATGCAAACACCTAAAATAGATCCAGTAAGTTTGATGCTGATTTCCTTCCTATGTACACTTTTGTACTTCTTTCTGTCAACCCATCTGACCCTACTGCCCTTCATCTCCCCTCCTGCCTACCAATCTTGTCCGTCCCTGTCTGCCTGCTTGCCTGCCTGCCTCCCCTTCACTAATTCAAGCAGAAGGGTAGAGCCGACCCTGCTGAATCCTCAGAATATCTAGCTTTACTGGCTGGTCAAGGCCACCGCTTTGTGCATTGTGAGGACAGAATACAGATGTCTTTATCCTCTGTTGCAAGGGATATGAACAAACTCCTTATAGCTCTTCACTGTGATGACATACTCTTTTCATTCTGACTTAACCAAAATTTACTATCCCTCCATCTTTAATACTGAGTTGTGACAAAAGATTAACATTAGAATATGACGCTAGTCACAGAGATGCGCTCTGAATAGGATGTAGAGCCTTAGCATGGTGTTTTTCTGTCACTGAGCAATGTGAAGTAAGCTAAAAAGAAAAACATACATGAACCAGGTTAACTTTCAAAAAATGTATTTTATTCTTGTCTTTTCATGTATCCTCACGAACTCGCACCCTGTCGAGGCTTCCTCCATGCCAAACTCTCCCTTACAAACCTAGGCAAACCAGCATAAGAAAAACTCCACATGCGCTTCACGTTACAATCCAACACCATTCCATAACTATTCACGAGGGGGAAGCATTGGGTCGGGATGGACCACTTCCCCAGTGACATAAAGTGGTCGTCAGTCCTTCGGTTCAGTTTCGCTACACGAAAAAACGACTTAAACATATAGGGCATACTTGCCTGCAGAAATCTCTCTCTCACACACACACACACACACACACACAGACACACACACACACACACGGGAGATGGTTGGCTAGAAGCTGTTTTATATTGCTACATATTGCTGCGGGTTGCAGATGTACGTATATTATTGTTGTAGCTTTCTTTTTTTTTTTTTGAAAAGGTTACGTAAATGACCTCAGATGCATAGAGGATCCTGTTAGTGTTTTCAATACGATCATCGTATATATATTTTCTTTCGTCTAATTCTGTATTGTTGCAGGCTAGTTAAAAAACACATACCTGCTGTTGCGTTGCATATTGAAACAGTCCACTATTGAAGGATAGAACAGTCTATTGACTGAGAATTCAATGGCTTATTTTTTTACAAAAGAGTTATCTATGGTTGCAGGTTATATATATATATATATATATATATATATATATATATATATATATATATATATATATATATATATATATATATATATATATCCATTGTTGTACGATGCAGTTGCTTATTGTTACAGATTACAATTGCTTTTTGTAAGGCAGGGTTGTCTGCATTTCCAGTCTAATGTTACCGTACCTGTTGGTGTGGGATATGATTGCCTCTGGGTAAAAAGGCAGTTTTCTATTGCTGTCTAGTCTTTTTTCTCCTTTCCCTCTCTCTCTCTCTCTCTCTCTCTCTCTCTCTCTCTCTTCTGTCTATTTATCCTCCTTCTTCACATATCATCCCCCTAACCCCACTGTCTCTATCTCTGTGTCTGAGTTTGTGTCTGTCTGTCTGTCTCTCTGTCTCTGTGTCAGTGTCTGCCTGTGTGTCGGTGTCTCTGTGTCGGTGTGTGTGTGTGTGTGTGTGTGTGTGTGTGTGTGTGTGTGTGTGTGTGTGTTTCTGTCAATCTGCCTGTGTCTGTTTGTCTGTCTTTATATATCTGTATGTGTCTGTCTGTGTCTCCCTCCCTGTCTCTGTCTGTTTGTCTGTTTGTCTGTCTGTCAGTCTGACTCTCTCTCTCTCTCTCTCTCTCTCTCTCTCTCTCTCTCACCTCACCTCATTTTAAGAATTCCCCATGCTCTCCTCTCTCCCTTTCCTCACTTTCCCTCTTCTCCCTCTTACAGCCCTTTTCCTTTCCTCTCCCTGTCATCCCATTCTTTCCATCACCTCTCAGATTTCCTCTTTGCTCTCCCTCTTTCTCTCCTCTCCCCTCTTGTCTCATATTTCGCTCTCTCTCTCTCTCTCTCTCTCTCTCTCTCTCTCTCTCTCTCTCTCTCTCTCTCTCTCGTTTGTCTCACCAAAAACATCGCACCTTCAGGATAACATCGTTTTTCCATTTAGACTTTTCATTCTCCCTCTTTGTTCTTTCTCTCTCCTCTTTAACTTGTTCCATTTTTTCCTCTCAACTTTCCTTCTTGTGTCTTTTTCACTTTTCCGTCCCTTCTCTCTCTCTCTCTCTCTCTCTCTCTCTCTCTCTCTCTCTCTCCACCACTACTACACATTCTCTCTTTTCCTCCCTCTTCCCCCCTCCTTACTCCTCTGTGTCCCCCACCAAGCATTATCCCTTCAGGTTAATATCGGTTTCCCATTTCAATATTTTCAAGCTCCTTTTCCACCCCGTCTCTCTGATCGCCCAAAGCAGACTAGGATGATATTAAAGATTTCATATCGGATTTGTTCAGGTTTCGACCTCTTTTCTGATGTATTCTTGCTGCCCATAGGCTTTTATTTATATCATCATTATTTTTTTTGTTAGCGGAGCACTGAATGCAAGCAATTTCCAAAAAAGTTACGAATTATCGACACACACACACACACACACACACACACACACACACACACACACACACACACACACACACACACATCTATCTATATATCTGTCTATCTGTATATATATATAAATATGTCTATCTGTCTCAGTCTATCTATCCGTCTGTCTATCTGTCTATCTATCCGCCTGTCTATCTATCTATCTGTGTATCTGTATATCTATCTATCTATCTATCTATCTATATAAATGTATGTAATTTCTGTATGTATTGATAAACGTATTTAAAGGAGTACTTTATGTGAGCTGTTATAAAATGTTGATGTCATTCTATTTCATTCTTCTACCATTAGACGAGTATATTTATCTGACAGCAAGGACAGCTGTTTTCGCTTTCCTTACTCATTATATTGTATTGTTTCATTCTCGCTTCTACTAGACAATTTTTATTCATCTCATGGGAAGTCATTGTTATTTTAATAGTGCAATATTTTAGCTTCATCAAAACTTATTTTCATCTCTTTCTTTCCTTTTTTTTTTTTTTTTTGTTTGTGTGTCCCCCACTGGTAATTTAAACTAGCATCTAAAAAGTTTAGCAGAGGTTGCAAAGTGCATGGGTCTTACGGCGCCAATACAGTACTCTGTTCATATAATTATGTTTCACTTATCACTCCATGCAATATGTAAGAATTATTATGCTCACAATAACCCACAGTATGCTGAGTTAGATTCATGACAGCTTCCTTGTGACAGCTATTTCATGCCGTCAATCCCTCCCTTTGCCAGGGCACTTATTTAGACAGTCTTACACAACTCCATAGTTCGTTCGTCTGTATCCTGGTAACTACAATCTTCTTACTCCACCTTGGCTTAAAATTGTCCTGTCCCCATCTTGAATGCTGGGATATATCAGCAGATTAACACCAGAATACCCTTATGATGCTAATCCCAAAGGGTGCTGTGGAAAGGATGTAGGGCTGTCATGTTACGCAAGGAAAAGCTGCAAAACAACGAAAATCTAGGCCACTCAAGCGATAATAACTATAGCTGCAGAATTATTTTCTCCTGTATCTTCGGAATTTTATCTTCAGCTTTAACTCTTTAACCTCAACCGGGCCGAGATTTTCTTCCCTTTAGGTTATTTCACGTCGTTCAGTGAAAGTAAAAGGTATTGCTATGGCTCTACTTCTTTTCTATTGCACTTCTTCGTAAGTGGCACCATATTCTAGTGGTTATCTATTGTTGCAAGTGAGCATTCAAAATGGAGAGATAGCAATTTCAGGCCAAGTTAGAGTAATATGGGTATAGCTGCTCCATTTCACATATCCCCTTGTGTGGCAGAAGCTATTACATGGGCTTCTAGGAAATGCTGTCGTCTTTTCTGTTCATTCCGTCGTCTCATAACGATGTTGTTTAACTTATGACAGTGTAATTA